>NW_015386563.1:18066-28010 GCF_001527695.2 Protobothrops mucrosquamatus | reverse complement strand
TTTTTGTACTGATCTCCACAATTTTTCATAGTTATTCTGATAAAGTTTCATGTTAGAGGAGGACAAAAAAATTCCCAGGTACTTGACTTTACTAACCACTTCAAAACCTGATATTCGCGTAAGTTGATTTTTATCTTTAGCCATCATGTTCTTTGTGAGAATTTTAGTCTTTTTAACATTAATTCTAAATCCAGCCACCCTGCCATATTGATGCAGCACTTGCAACAAAGATTCCAGTGACTCAACTGGTTGAGACAATGTAAAAACTAAATCATCCGCAAAAGCTTTAAGTTTGTATTCTTTAGCAGAAATTCTTAAGCCTTTGATCATTGTAGCATCTCTAATTCTGGATAGTAAAATTTCTAATGACAATACAAATAATAAAGGAGAAAGTGGACAACCTTGTCTAGTACCTTTTTGTATATCTATAGGCTCTGTCAGGTCTCCATTTATAATTATCTGGGCAGTCTGTTTTTGATATATCGCCTTTATAGCTGTTTTAAATTGATCTCCAAAGTTCATATAATCCAACATTTTGTTTAAAAACTGCCATTCCAATTTATCAAAGGCCTTCTCCGCATCAAGAAAAATAAAGGCCGAAGATATTTGATTATTCTTGTCCAAATATTCCAGTAAATTTACAATTTGCCTAATATTATTCTTCATGTATCTCCCAGATATGAAGCCAGTTTGATCATCATGTATATAATGTTGCAATATCTGCATCAGTCTATTGGCCAAAATCTTTGCAAAAATTTTGTAATCCACATTCAACAAAGAGATAGGTCTATAATCTTTAAGTTCCAAAATTTCTTTGTCATCCTTCGGTATCAAAGATATAAAAGCTCTTGTCCAAGACTGAGGTATTTGTTCTCCCGACATAATTCTATTGAATAAGATTTTTAAGGGTTGTAACAATATAGCTGACAATGACTTATAATAAGTTGCTGTTAAACCATCCGTTCCAGGGGCTTTACCAGCTTTCAATTGTTTAATTGCTTTTGAAATTTCATCTGTTGTAATCTCTTCATTCATAATTTTCTGCTGCTCCAGTGTAAGTTTATATATAGATGAAGATTGTAAATATTTATCAATATCTTTACTGTTTGCAGGGTCTGAAGAATATAAATGCGAATAAAATTCAGTAAATGCCTTTTTAATCATTTCTTGTTGGTGAATTTCACGATCTTTGACCAAAACTTTAGATATAAGCCTCGCTTTTTGTCTCTTACGTATTTGATAGGCCAACCATCTCCCCGGTTTATTTGCATTAGCAAATGTATTATGTTTAATATACTTCAAGTTGGTGGCCACCTGGTCAGCAATCAATAAGTTGAATTGATTTTTAAGCATTTTAATAGAATTTTTTAAGTTAATGTCTGTTGGTCGTTGCAATAATAATTTTTCCTTAATCCCAATTTCTTTTTCCAAGTTGAATCTGGTCTGTGTTTGCTCGCGTTTGTATGCATTATTCATAGCAATTAATATTCCCCTTAGGTAAGCCTTGCCAGCATCCCAGACAATATTTATAGAAGTTTCCTTATGCATATTAAGTTGAAAGAACTCTTGCATAGATTCCTTCAAAGCCTTGACTTTATCCTCATAATTAAACAAATTTTCATTTATTCTCCAAGATTTCCTCTTTGTTTTTTGACCAATCTCTATCCAAACCATACTATGATCCGTCAAAGTTCTAGGGAAAATTTTAGTTTTGTTACAGTCAGTAAGTAAATCAGTCGATATCAGAACAAAATCAATCCTTGAGAAAGAGTCATGTCTATGAGAAAAAAAAGTAAAGTCACGTTCATTAATATGTTGTGATCTCCAAACGTCCATCAATTCTAAATCATCTTTCATAGCAAAAAAGGACTTAGGTAATCTGGAAAGGGTTACATCCTTAGAAGTTGTTTTTTTATCTTTTAACGTATCCAAAACCCCATTCCAGTCTCCCATAACAATCAAAGAGTTATAGTCCATCGCCACAATTTTCTGATGTAATTGTCTGTAAAATTGCTTTTGAGCTGCAAGTTGATTGGGTGCATAAACCCCTATTATTAAACACTTTTTTCCATTTAAATTTATTTCCACAAATAGATATCTTCCTTCTTTATCAGTTTCTTTTAAGATAGGTGAAAGATGTCTTTTGATGTACAGTGCGACCCCAGCTCTCTTTTTTAAGGCAGATGCAACAAACAAATCTCCAAGCTTAGAATTCAATAAAAGTTTTTGATCTTTAGCCACAATATGAGTCTCTTGTAAGCATGTAATATCATTATTAAAATGTCTTAGATAATGAAAAATCTTACGTCTTTTGTGGGGAACATTGAGTCCACCCACATTCCAAGATGTTAACTTACACATTAGGAGGTTTTATTCCACTGACAATACTAGCCGCATATGATTTCACAAAAACCTTAGGTCGAGCGCCACCTACTGGCTGCGAAGAAGCCGGTACTTGACAATCAGCTGCAGGAATATCAGCTGGTGGACGAGCTGTCATCTGTCTTTCCTTTTCCTTACGTCTATGAGCTGCGCGCGTAATTCTTTGTTCCTTCCGTAATCGAAAACCTGAAAGGAGATTTAGAACTTGTCTTCGTCTTCTTTTTAGGTGTTAGTAGACGAGCTGGTGCAGTTAGGAGACCCCACACCCACCTGCAAGACTAACATTTTGTCACGCCATAAAGTCCTTAGCTTTATTGATCGAGTTGAGCCTGTAGCGTTTGCCAGCTATTGTTACAATTATGCCCACCGGTATATCCCATCTAAAATTTATTTGTCTGTTCTTCAACTCCTGTGTCAGAAAAGCATAATCTCTGCGCGCTCTAAGTATTTTCGCCGGAATTTCTTTTAAAAGAATAATATCTTGATTCAAAATCTTAAATCTCTGTTGGTAAAAGAGCTGCATTATTTCATTACGTCTCGACTTTCTTGTGAAATATATCACTATATCTCTAGGTAAATTTCTTTGTTTTGCAACCCAAGAATTTACCCTAAAAACACGCTCTATTTCCAGGTAAATTTCTTGACCACACGACAAAGCATCCCCAAGTGCATCTGCAATTACTTGTCTTAAGTTCTCCTTTGGATCCTCAGCCAATCCACGAATCCGAATTGCAAACTCCATATCACGAAATTGGGCGACCAACACATCACTCTTAACATTTTCCAGACTCTCCTCTACAAGCTCAAGTCTATGATCACTTCCTTCTGCTTTTTGCTCATTCTCTTCCACCCTTTCTGCTATTGCGTCCACATAGTCAGCCAAACCTTTAAAAGCAGTTGCCACATTCGCACAATAATCATCCTGCTTCTGTGCTAGATCTTGCTGTTGTTGTGATAAATCCAGTTGTTGCTGCGATAGTTGATCAAATCTATTTTGCATTTTAACATCCATCTCTTGAAACATCTCAGTCATTTGCTTAATAGTTGCAGCCATCAGATCCTGCAGCTCTTTGCCGGAGGGCGGTGAAGACGAAGAAGATGGAGGATGTGACAAGTGGGAAGTTTTTGAAGTTGGCTGAGGTGTCTGGGTCATCGGAGATGTATATTTTACAATCGAAGGCACAGTTTTTTTCGAAGCCATATTTGCAATAAAGTCCAATTTGCAATAAAGTCCAATTTGTTAAAAAGTCTTATAGGCAATTCAGCCAAAACAGATAATGCGCCGGTTAAAAGTAGCAAAAGTTCAAAGCGGAAGTCACTTTCACTTCTTGCTGAAAAGTATCAAGCCATCGCCATTTTAAGTTCACTTTCCCTCAATCCAACTCAAATATAGGGAAGAGCGTATTATCCAAGTTAGAGTATAGTCCAAAAAATACAAAACAGACTTCCAGGGTCGGTTCGTCTGCTTACCAGGCAAACTCACTGTTAACTTTAAGTTGCAGCGGTGGCGGCGGCTTCTAGCTTCGCCGCGGCGAAGGCGTCCTGGATCGCGGAGAAGCCCGGGGCTCCGGAGGAGTTCTCACCTACATCGTCCACAAGGGACGACTCGGGAACTCAACTCCTACCTTGGGCAGCTCACCTATCCCCCTAAGCCCAGGGGAAAGGTATCAGGCCGTTTGACAGCTGATGCAGGCTGTCAAAACGGCTTTTACGCGAAAACAGGCGGGAGCAGCAAACAGCTGCGTCCAGCGAAGTCGCCTGCCACCGGAAGTCCCCGTTTGTGGGATATTTCTTGACTGCTGATTTCTTTGCCATTAATACTTGACTCTAAGAGGCAAATGTTATCCATCTTCATTGCCTTTTCTGAGGCTGGTTGCTGAATCGGTTATCATTAACTGAGTTTTCTTTACATTTAATCTGCCCCTTTTTTTCACTGTATTCCTCGGTTTTTATTCCTAGGGTTTGCAGATAATTTGAATTTCAGCTGTCAGAGCAATGACATCAGCACAACACAAATTATTAATAACAACAACAACAACAACAACAATAAGTTGGAAGGGACCTTGGAGGTCATCTAGTCCAACCCCCTGCTCAGGCAGGAAACCCTATACCATTTCAGACAAATGGCTGTCCAGTCTCTTCTTAAAAACTTCCAGTGTTGGAGCATTCACCACTTCTGGAGGCAGGTTGTTCCAGTGGTTAATTGTTCTTTCTCCAATTTTAAAACCATGCTAATTTTACAGTTAATATGGTGTTCTAGTCCATTCTAAAATCATTTAAATCAATAGACTGGCATACAAATGCACAACTGAACAACCATGTTGGGAACATTCATAATTCTGAAGCTCTGCCTTTGGATTTTCATTTTATTAAGAAGTGGCCTCATGTTGCAGCTTGGAAGATTTAGTGTTTTTAAAGCCTCACTTGATTCATGAAAAAAATGAATGTGCAAAGACATGAATAATTTTTCATGAATATCTTATGTTGGAGTTCCTTCAACAGTTCCTCTATACAGATAGCTTCTTGTTTACTTGTCCTCATTAATGCTGGTGTTTGTTCAGTCAGGAATATGCTGATTAACTTCAGAAGGATATGCATAATTTTTTTCTAGGATGTTACATGGGGCCTATGCTGATATTAATATCTTATTAATAAGATCAGGCAGAACATTCTGTGTGAACTAGATTTTTTCCCCCCGGTGTCTAACAAATGATATTGCGTTACCTCCTGTAGGTTGATGGATCATTAGAAGAACATGTGATTTCAAAATACAAACCAAGCCGACAATCTCATGAACAGCCACTTAATGGAAACTCTTTTTTCATACATCCATGATTTGTCAAAAAATTGGAAATACTTACTGTATCATTAAAGAATTGATGCCAACAGATTGTGTAAATACTTTTTGAAGACTATATTCCAACATCAATATAATCATTTATTGAGATATTCCTTAAAGTTGTATGAGAAACTAATTAAAGATCACTTTATGCTGATGAAGCTCACGTACTTATTCCTGTCAATTCACTTGACATATTTCCTAATCAAATGGTTGGCTGATCAACTTCAGAGGAATCTATATTTTTCTAGTTTATTGTTTATCTGGTGTAGGTTCAGTTTCTATAATTTATTTTATTCTCATTTCCATCACCTGACTCTACTTATAATCAAGGTTTTCATGTAATGTGGCATTACAACGTATCTGTGTATAGCAGGGGTCTTCAAACTTGGCCCTTTTATGACTTGTGGACTTCAACTCCCAGAATTCCTCAGCCAGGCACACTGGCTGAGGAATTCTGGGAGTTGAAGTCCACAAGTCATAAAAGGGCCAAGTTTGAAGACCCCTGGTGTATAGTATTGTATTACGTGTTATTAAGTCAGTGTCACATTTTTCTAGAAAAATCTTCTGCTGTTTTTCTGATCAGAAAGCTAGGGAATGCTATTCTTCTGAAGGTTTTTTCTGCAGCTGCAGAAAAAGGCAAAGGTAAATGGATCTGGGTGTGGTGGGGCAGGAAGAGGCCCCGACCTGTGACAGGTTTCTGCACACCAATGGGCCCTGTAGCTATTTGAGGTCCATGACAGATTTATGTGTGATGATGGGTGCCAGGCTTCCCCTACCTCCTGAGGCACTCCATGATTACTTAACAACTGCAGCTGAGAGAGCTGGAATTGCAGTCATTGAGCACATAGGCATATCACTTAACAACCAATGTGCTCAATGACTAAGATTCTGATCCCAAATGTGGTGATAGATCAAGGACTATTTGTATCTGTTGGACTGTGTTGAGCTTTAGGGATTAATGACCATGATTTAGACAGTAGACTTTCTGAGGTTCCACCAGCAACTGTAACTGGCATCTTCAGAGGCAAGGTAGTCTGCAAACAGGGACTGATTCGGCGTCTGCCTTTATAGCCAGGTGAACTGACTTCTGACTGGTTTTTAGCTAAGCTGCCTTCCTATTGGTTCTGGTTGGAGAGGGCTAGTCTCTGATTGGTTAGGGTTAGGACTTGTGCTTGATCCTGATTGGTTGTTTTGGTGATGTTGGTTCCTGATTGGATCCTTGCACAATTTGCTCATTTTGGGAAGCTGATTTCTGGTTGGTCCTGCTTTGAGGCAAGATCTTGGTGTGGTGCAGGACAGGTAACCAGAATTATGAAACTTCCCCTATTTTTTCCATTTATCCTTTTGTGAACTTTGTATTTCAAGATTTATGTAGTTGATTAAGGGATATTTGAGGATGACAGAGAATGCTGGAATGTCATGCTGTTACTTTCTTAAATCTGAAAACATTTATTTTTGCAGAATGAAATTAGAACTCTGGAAGATTCTTTTTGTCCCTCTCTCAACTTTATGGATCTTACTGTCTTCTAGAAACTGATGCATTATAAATGTTAAGGATATGAAGTTAAATGTAAACAAAATCCTCAGTGTTCTTCTGAAAGATATTAATATATGATTGACAGTATTTGTTAAACAAACAGAACAGCCTCAGAGAGCTTCAACAAGGTTATTCTTTGCTTTTTAACCCATGCACACAAACACACACACACACATTTAATAATAATATCAGCATTACTGAGGCTGCTAGATCTCATAAGTGCATTAACAGTACATTTTTATGTTTCCTTTCACTCTAATGTAATTGTTGAAATGACAAGGGAACACATTTTGTGGGAAATGTTCTGATAGAATTGTCTCTCTTACTAATGAGGCAATGGCTTCAATTGTGATGTGTAAAAGCATGAACTGAGCAGATTTGAGAGACTATGAATAGTCTCTTCATTGTACTTGAATATTTAAAACAAAATAATTGACACATTTTATATGCAAATACATTCTTTGATCAACATATTGACAGCAAACTCTTTTTCTAGTGCTCCATTTTAAATTTGATGCCAGGAATAATGTATTACATAGAAAATGTAGATTTCGTGTTGAAAAACTTTGCTCACTAATGTAGATATTTTTAATATGAAATTAGATTCAACATATTTTTAAATGATTTGGAGCATTGTATTTATCACATACATTTATATGTTCTGCAAAATTATAAAGACTCCAGGTGATTTAGAAGAACAGAATATATTACAAAGAGGAAAATCAGAATACTCCTCACTCTGAATAAAAACCAACATCATTAAATTTAAGCCAAAATATTACCATGTATTGATTAAAATGATTTTTGATCTGTCTTGAATTGATTTTAATACTTTAATATGAAATTCTATTTAAAGATGATCCAGAAGGTGCTTTTGTTCCACCAGAGATTGATGAAACTGGTAACACATTTGAGGTAAGTAATAAACTCTTACCTCTTTAATTATAAAGAAATGTTTTTAAAATGTTGAATGCTTGGCATGGTTCCTAAATATGAATATCCATGTGGTTTCTCTCTAGTATTTAGTCAGGATTTATTATATATATCTTCTGTTGCCATTTTTATTTGTGGACAATGATTTTTAAGTAATTACTTCATAATGACATAATGGAAGAAAATATTTGATAAATGTATTCATTTATAGGAAACATACTTTCATGTTTTGCGTGTTTCGTTGTATGTATTTGTTCATGGGCTAACTGTAAACTTTGTAGCAAGCTATAACATTATTTGGTATTGCCTGTAAAAATAATGTTGGAATATTTTATTGTTTGTATAATTAACACGACTCTTCCTAGTCTAGTGATTCTTAAATGTTATTTAGGATTGGAATGAATTATTTATGCCAACTAATTCATTAGCTCCCAAGATCAGGTATCCAAAGGGCTCATCAGTGCTGATTTTCTATGAAAATTCTATTATTTAATATTTTTTTGCTTCTGTTATATAACATACCTGAAATTGAGCATGTGTGGGAATCAGAAGAAGAGAATATGGGTAACTCAGGGTTGAACTGTGGAGTCCTTGGTGCTCTCTGACTAGGTTGTTTGCTTGCCAATGTTTCACTATCCAACTAGGTACATTATCAATATGACTCTGATGACTGATGATATTGCTTAGTTGGGTAATGAAATATTGGTAAGCAACCAACAGAGTTCAGAGAGCACCATGGACTCCATTTGTGTGGGAATGTTAAGATGAATTCTCTCTTAGGTTGGGTCTTGCTAGAATGTGACATTTCGGCAGGTGTGATACCGTATTTGTCCTACCTTGCTTAGGCTTGTAAACCCAGCTAATATATGGAGGAGAGCTTGCTAAGGAGTTTGTGGCTTAGATTGGGAAGTCCAAAAAACATACTGGAAGAATGTAATTAAAAACCACTTCTCCAGCACTGAGATGGAGACTCCACCATTGGGTAGTAGACTGTATTCCTGNGTATTCCTGCCCAATCAGATCAAGTCAGCCAAAGTTGCCACGCCCGTCCTGGACCGTGATCTCCAGTCTTTGACTTGATCTTGCCCAGGACAGACGTTGCAAGTTTGGCTCTAGGCAGGTACAGTCAGTGGTGGATCTCCATTCCCTTTCCAATTAAATTCTAAAATTCATCTGTGCTTGCACTCAATTCGATTTCCTCTTCTCCCCTCAGCGATCCCTGTGAGTATTACAAGGAGACTAACGGCTGTTAGTCTCACTGCTCATTATCTCAATAGGATTGGGCCTGCAGGGAATCGAGCGGGCCTGTTCTTCCCGACGGGAGTCCAACGGCTGTTGGACTCGGAACGCTTCTAGCCTAACGGAGCTTACGGCTGCGGCTCCGTAGGCTTGTTAAACGGGAAGAAATCGGCCCGAGAGGAGGTTTCCCTTCGATCGATCCGGCCTCAATCCGTCAGGACTCGGCTGTCGTTTCCTCAGGCTCAAGCTTTCACGGAGCCCGTGGCTGCGGCTCTGTTGGCGCGGGCGCGTCTTCGTGCTGGGAAACGGGGGGGGGAGGTTCCCGGAGTGACTTGGGCACCGTTTCTTCTTTACGGGGCTGCGGCGGCAGTTCCCTTCGAGCAATTGTGAGTTTCTGAAATTTCTATTTGGATTGCGGAGGTGCGCGCGAGTGCGCGCTTGGCCTCCACGACGATCGGCGATTTTCGGAGGCCATCGGGGACTGAGTAAAAGTTATTTTTCCCCGATTCCTCCATTCCTTGCTTTCGGAGGTTATCGGGGACTGAGTAAAAGTTATTGTTCCCCGATTCCTCCGTTCTTTGCTAATCGGCGTGCGAGGCTCCTCAGAGTGCGGGGGGGGGGAGAGGTGGAAACAGTTCCCCGGCCCTGCACGTGTCAGAGACGCCATCTTGAGCCTCGTGGTCCTTGCTTAGGCCGCGGCGGCCATTTTGGGACCTCAATCTTCTCAAAAAAGTTTTTTTGCTTTGTTTATTCAGTGAAGGGAATTAATCTGATTGGGTGCTGACCCAGTTCCAGTTACACAAACAAGTTCCCCCCCCCTTTCTACAAGGGTGGTCATACTGGGTGGTCATATTTCTGTAGGGAGGTAGGCCGCCATCTTAGTAAGGCCGCCATTTTGTGTTCCTCATTTCTGCATTTAAGAGGCAACTCCTTCCCTTAGTCTCTGGAAATTTGGTGTCTCCTGGTCCTCATTTGGAATTGATTAATTGGCACAGATTAATTGGCACTGTA
>NW_015386563.1:11539-14400 GCF_001527695.2 Protobothrops mucrosquamatus | reverse complement strand
GTTAGTTTGGTGAGCCACAACGTCTTGCTGTCAGTCAATGGCTACGCTCGCGTCAAAGACTGGAGATCACGGTCCAGGACGGGCGTGGCAACTTTGGCTGACTTGATCTGATTGGGCAGGAATACAGTCTACTACCCAATGGTGGAGTCTCCATCTCCGTGCTGAGAAAAGGCGTTCAGGTAAGACAACGCCCCTTCCATTCTTCTGCCAACAAAAATACACAAACAACCCTTAACATTATTAGGAATTAAGTAAAGTTGAAGAGGACTGTTAATTAGAAATTATATTCATATGCATTGATGTATTTCTAATTATTAGTAATTGTTTCTGAAATCTTGGCTGGTAGGACTGTACAGGTCTTTAGGGGATACTTTATTATCGTACAAGATCAAGTAAAATCAAAGCAATGTAGCTTTCTCAAATCTGTTCAGTAATGTCTTAAAAGTATTTTTAATTGTTAATTTACTTCAATATTAACTTTAGTCTACTTTTAAACTTTTTGTTTTTTTGTTTTAATTACTGCAAGCTTACTTGAGAACTCAGTTGAGCAGAATGGTGAGCTAAAGATCAAGAGTACTTATGTCTTAAAAATTCTACTCAGTATATAGCATTTTAAAATAAATTCAATACATTATAAAATATATTTTGTCTTGTGAAAATGGTCACAGGTGGCATAAGAATACCATTACAAAATTGTAAATGTCAAGGTGATTTTTTTTCAGCTTGCCCTGAATTATTTGCTTTATTTCTGACCAACCAAGATTCTGAAAACTAGAGCTACTTCTGATAATATATTTTTCTGCATGGCATCAAATGAAATACTGTATCTATAGACATCATCAGGACAACTTCTGAGGAAGATTGCATTGGTCAGACTGAACATATATTTAACGCGAAGTAGGTTAATACTACAACCTTATATCTGACCTGGTGACAAATTGGCAGCCAGTAAAATTCTTAGGATAACATTATATTGCAGTGGCAGTAATATTGCATTAGCTTAGCTTTCCATCATATTGACAGCCCCACAAAGAATACATTACGGTAATTAAAAACTGAAATTATCAAGACATGCATCCATTGCCTGAGATGCCCCTTGTCTAGGAGGAGACATAATTGTTTTATCAACTGAAGGACTTTGTCAATTAGACTTTTAGTGACTCTACTAGATCCATGAATATATCTAAGTGATGTATCAATTCCTATGAGAATGCAGATCTGCAAGTGTTTTCTACATGTGGAAACAACCCATCCATAGACTGTTATATAGATTCAGCATCAGCTGATCAGCATCAGATCAGTTTCCATCCCACTGGCCATTGTATCTAAACATTGACCTAGAACCAGAACAGCCTCTCCTGAGTTAGATATAATAGTGTAATAGAACATGATGCCATATTCTTAATCTGTTGATGACCACTTTTGCACAATCTCATAGATCAGAGGCTCTCAAACTTTACAATGAAGATAGTCCTTGACATGTATCTGTAATGGAGTGTAATGGCCATATATCACTTACTTATATATATTTACAGAAGATAGTATTGAGAAGAAATGGTCTTTCAGGTGCAAGAAATCGGGAACCAAGGCTGTTCAAATAAGTACAGTTTTATTCTCTATAAAAATCTGAACTATTAATGGTCAAGGAAAATTAGCGGTAGATAAAAGAGTTAATGGAACTGAAGGAGGCTGGATCTCTTGTGGATGCGAAGTGAGTCGAATTTCATCCCTCAGCCTGGTTATCTCTTACATGGACATTTTGATGGGGTAAGAATTCTGTATAAAAAAAAATGCAGTTTTGTTTAATCACACAATCCAACACAACTGACTTTTTCAGCAAGTATCCTAGCTACCTATCTTTTATTTCTGCCTTCTGTACTTGACCCATCTAATACTTTATCTGTTCTCACTGTACTTTTTAAATGGTACAGCAAATTTTTATTTAACCATTCCATTCTACCCCACGTTCCATCATGTTCTCTGCTTTCCAGGATGCCTATTTTCATAATTCCATTACACTCACAAGAAATATATTTGTTTGTTTGTATCCTGCCTTTATTTTTACAAATACTGTAACTCAAAGTGGCGAACATATACAACACGACTTCCTCCTATTTTCTCCACAACAGCAACCCTGTGAGGTGGGTTGGGCTGAGAGAGAGTAACTGGTTCAAAGTCACCCAGCTGACTTCCATGACTAAGGTGGGATTTGAACTCTTGGTCTCCTGCTTTCTAGCCTGCTGCCTTTAACCGCTAGACTAAACTGGCTCTATTATAATATATTATTATAAACATTACTGTCCATGAGTTGAAACTTTTTCCTGAGATAGGATGGAGTTTATGATTATTTAGTGAGGAGGGAAAAGCAGTATATAAGTGCTATTGCTACTGGTCTTTCCTTCCTTCCTTCCTTCCTTCCTTCCTTCCTTCCTTCCTTCCATCCATCCATCCATCCATCCATCCATCCATCCATCCATCCATCCATGGTACGCAGTGGTTAGAATTGCAGGCTAATTCTGCTGACTGGCAGCAGTTTGATCCTGACCGGCTCAGGGTTCACTTAGCCTTCCATCCTTCCGAGGTCAGCAAAATGAGGGCCCAGATTGTTGGGGAAAATATTCTGACTCTGTAAACCGCTTAGAGAGGGCAGTAAAGCACTGTGGAGCAGTATATAAGTCTTAAGTGCTATTGCTATTTTCCCAGTTGATGTGTTATCGCACGCTACATGATTTCCAGAACTGCATCTTTAGCCTTGGAGACTGAACTCTACACATTGCAAGGAAATGGGACCACAGATTAATGGAGAGTATTGTGGAACAACCTATAAGTATACATTTAAAAAGGGAATAAAAGACCTAGAC
>NW_015386563.1:7777-10130 GCF_001527695.2 Protobothrops mucrosquamatus | reverse complement strand
GACCTAGACTGTATGTTACAATGTTTTTTTATTTAGTTTTTGCCTCGAATAAAACGTAAATTTTTGCAGTGTGCCAACACTGAGCATTTTTATGAACTGTTTAGTTTTTAAAAATTCCCATCTTTACGGGCTTTCATTTTCCCTGTGGGAATTCCGTTTGCCTTCTTTTCTCCCTAAATTGCACTAATGCTGAAAAGAGATAACAGCACATTTCAAATAAGGTTTGCTACATAAATTCCCACCTGAGATTTGTTTAATAGATTGATTCTATTCACTGGCACAACTGTAGGCTTCTGCTGGGCTTATGCATTATTGCTCCTGTCAGCTCAGCCCTCAAATGGGCATTTGTCCATATTACAAAGCTACCATTCAAATTGATACTGCAGATTGCAAATATGGATTCCCTTGTTCTCAGTATGTGAGTCCTCAGTGTTAAAAACATCTAAGCAGCTATTGTAACATACAGGCTTTTAAAATGTGACTCATTTAATTAACTATAGGAACAGCAAGCATTTCTTTTTTTCCTTTTTTGGCAACCTTAAGTCATATATAGTTACATTATTCTAAAGAGCTTTGCAGCAGTACTCTACTCTAGTGTCTGCAAAATCTTGTTAAAAAACTACTTTGCTTTTTGTGCTTTTCCTTAAGTTTATCTCTGCCTAAATCTATCTGTGTATACAGCTGCAACTTTTAGTTTCAGTGCTTATGGGCAGATTTCTGTAAATGATATTGCTTAGATCCATCTAACCTTTTCTTTTCTTTGGACTTATGGTATTTTCCCTTGATTTAAGGAGATTATAATCTATGATTGTGTGTTTAAATTCTTTTCTTGATCCAATAAAGGTAGTTCCTTTAAACTAATATACTCTCTCAGAAATAGTGTGCAAGCTTTTAGGATCTCTTTCCATGTGTGATCCTTTAGTCCTCTGTTAAGATTTGCATATTTTCCCTAGTCTTGCTTAAAATTTTCATTATTGAGTTTCACTGAATAAGTTTGAAATGGAAATTTAATCAGAATAAGAAAATTGTCATAGTCTTTTAAAAGACACCGGTGTCTTTGTTCTTTGTTGTCATAGATTTTATGATAAATGGATTGTTTTATTAAAGCTCAATAGAAAAAACAATTACACACATAACACTTTAAAATAATTTTCACTCTGTGTTTGGTGGCATTTCTGCCATTTGGATTTGAAATGGTTGTTTGTTGTCCAGGATGTGGCAAAAAATTTCATTCCATACTTGAATTGAGAAGTTTGTGGATTTTAAATTCCACTTGAAGGCAAAATGAAGAGAATTAAAGGGGGCCAATGGCAATAAGATAAAAAACTATGTTAATTCCCCATTTGTTGTTTAAAATATCTTATCTATTTTGTCTCAAACCTCTATTTCAGGTAATAGCTGCTTCTTTCATGTTTTCTCGATAGATAAATTTCTCCCACTCTGCTGGAAGTTTCTGTCAAGCAGCCATATCCATCTGAAATTGACTTATATTGTAAATTTTTCCTGTGTTCAAAAGCTAGGTTGAAACAATAACATATTATTGCAAATGTACTAGATATTTTTTTAATGTCATGTTCTTGTCAGGGTTGTTTTAAGGATAAAATGTATGGGATGGAAGAATATTATGTATGCATCAAGCATATAGTGTCAACCAGCTAATAACAAGGATCAAAATATCACTTAGAAATCTCCCATGTTCTTTCAGGAAAAAAATCTCTCTCTCTCTCTCTCTCTCTCTCTCTCTCTCTCTCTCTCTCTCTCTCTCTCTCTCTCTCTCTGTGTGTGTGTGTGTGTGTGTGTGTGTGTGTGTGTGCATGCACTTTTGAGTAAGTGCTGTCTCCTGGCAAGTCTCTGAAGTTTTCTTGGCAAGATTTTTCTGAAGTGCTTGTCTTTGCCCTGCTTCTTAGGGCTAAGGGAGAGGGACTGGCCGAAGTACATCCAGCTGGCTTGTGCCTAAGACAGGACTAGAACTCATAATTTCCCAGTATCTAGCTCGATGCCTTAACCACTACACCAAACTGCCTATCTTTCCCTTGGAGTGCTGAATGATATTTGGAGGATTGAGACCGTTTTTGTTGAATGTAAAGCTGATTGCTTTTTAAACAGTTCACAACTTGGAGCCCCTTGGAGCCAAAAGATTATAGACCCCAATAGTAATCATTCTCAGAAACTCATCAGTTCAAAGAATATATCAAACTCTGTATTGAGATCAACTTGCTTACTTTATCTGCTAAATAGCCAAATATATTAGCATAATTATTGCTTGATTGCATTTAACATATTTATAATTTATTTTTCAGCCAAGTTTTGTTCTCAGAAAAGTTTGCTTTTAAAAGCAGTGACAAAAAATATA
>NW_015386563.1:0-5957 GCF_001527695.2 Protobothrops mucrosquamatus | reverse complement strand
AAGCATTAGTGTCATTAAATATGAAATGTTACATTTAAAAATATTTCAAATATTCTATAATGGCATGTCAATAAAGATCCTTTTATGTTGGGCATAAAAATGAGAATTTCTTTCTTTCTTTCTTTCTTTCTTTCTTTCTTTCTTTCTTTCTTTCTTTCTTTCTTTCTTTCTTTCTTTCTTTCTTTCTTTCTTTCTTTCTCCCTCCTATCTCACAAGGGCGATTCTGGGCTGCTTACAATGATTCAATTCCATTGTCAAATAAATTTTTAAAACAATACAGATCTTAAATTTAAAATTCAGTTAAAATTAATTTGACCAAGATGGAGAGGAAGAGACCAAAGTACACACTTTGGGAGGGTGGGAGGAGGGGGGATGTCATCTAATCCATTAGCCATTTTCAGAATGTCACATCCGCATTGGGGCCTCAGGCCAGCAGGCAAATAGCCAAGCCTTTAAGCCCTTTCAGAAGGCCAAAAGGATGGGTGTGGATCTCACCTCAGGGGACACAATGTTCCAGAGGATGTGACCCATGGCAGAAAAGACTTGTCTTCTAGACCCCGCCAAACAAAACTCTTTGACTGATGGGGTCCACAGCAATTTCCTTCTGCCAGTGTGGGTGAGACAGTTCCTCAGATAGCCTGGACCCACGCCCTGAAGGTCTTTAAAGGTGATAAACTGATAACCAACACCTTGAATTGGACCTGGAAACAAAACTGGCAACCAGCATACCTCACAGAAAAGCGGAGCCACCGTGAAGCTCCAAAAACTGCCTGCGTAGTTCATTCTGCATTAGCTGAAGCTTCCGGTTCTAGTGAAGCTGCATTGGGTTTAAGTACAGAGTGGTACTTGGTAAAATGTCTTCTTTTTGTTGTTTTTAATTTCTGCAGGCCCATCTGTATTCCTTAGGAGCTACTTTAACAACAGCACTAGAATATACAATGGAAACTGAAGCGGATCCGGAATTTAGCCAGGATCTATATGCTCTGCTTGGACAAATGCAGAAAGAAAATCCTAAAGAAAGGCCAGATGTTGAGGTAAACATTATTTTATCAACGGAACCTGATTTGCTATCTTGAATAGCAACATTTATCCAATCTTCCTTTCACTGTTTCATTAGAAGATAATTTGCTGAAGCTGAGTATGGGTAAAACAATATTACTAGAAATATAGGCATTATTGTTACATAGAGAAGTGCAGACGGTACAGGTTGTCTGGCATTAATATGGTTTGTCGTTTCCGCATAGGAGTTATTATTATTCTTTAACAAAAGGATAACAATTTGGAAATATATGTTTCCCTTACTAGTGCCTGAGTTTATAGGAGGCAAACGTTCTAAATAAATACATTTCAATAAATTTTTTTTAAAAATGCATTCCAAGGAAATGAACAGTAGATCACTGCAGTTATGATGCTGACAGTAATAATTTATTATATCAAATAAAATGAACTGTGTGCTAACATAAGTCAGGATTGTACGCAGTATTAATCAGAATACTTCACTTTAGACTTGGCAACTTACTTGGTTTGTTTGGCTCAAAGACTTTGACATTGCTCATACACATATTTTATTTGTTTGTTTATGGCAAAAATGTATACTCTGCCAGCTCCCAAAGATTCAAGGTAGCCTACAAAGCAGAACAACAAACTCTCAAACCCCACAATAATGGATAACATTGCACTAACTCAATTTAAAAAAATCAAAACACAAATCCAATTTAAAGCAATCTCAGTTCCCCACCATTCCTCCCCAGCTAGTAATGTCTCAAACATGCAAGTAAAATTCAGGGCTTTGTAGAAGGACAGGATTGTGGGAGGGCAAAGGGACCTCAAGGGGCAAGCTCTTCAAGGTTACTCCCTTGGGGTAGGCAATCTAAGCATTCTATCAAAAGATGGATACATGGACAGGATAATAGAAGATCATCTAGAACAGTGGTGGCGAATCTATGGCGTGCGTGCCAGAGGCGGCACTCGAAGCTCTCTATGTGGGCACGTATGCTATCGCCCCAGCCCCACCTCCCCCTGTGGCTCCCTCCTCACCAGCATCCCCCCTGGAGGAAAGTTGCCCCTGGGCGCGGCCCACATGGAGCAGCACAGCCAAGGACATGGCAGCCAGCCGCAGGGACAAGAATCTGCCAGCCGCAGGGACAAGAATCTGCCCTCACGCCCCGTTGTGCGCAAATGATGCTGTGGGGCGCAGGTGGACGGTGTGGCCGCCATGGCGCTGAAGGGCCCCCTGGGCGATCGGCGGGCCGTGGAGGCGGGTGGCTCTGCGGGCAGGCGGGGGTGGAGTGGGGATGGGGTGGGGCGGTTTTGGGGCACTCAGTCTCTAAAAGGTTTTCCATCACTGATCCAGAAGGTAGACCGGAACCAACCTGCATTAGCTTCATAAGCTGAGTCCAGCATTTTGAATTAGACGCAGAAACTAATTGGACCTTCGAATGCCAACTGGATAAAGGCTTCCTTGCCCATGACATACACTTGCTGCTGCAGTAAGAGCCAGGAGAGCCCTCAACATCTATTCCTTCAGTTTAAAGTCATTTTAGCCCATGCAGTTGCTCACATGCCTCCAGATGCTAAATAACAACTGCTAGTGAATGTCTGGCCTGGGGTGATGGTGTGCAGCTGAGTTTTTGCAGCATTCTGATGATATCCTATCCTAAACTAACAGATGATCTACCTAAGCTGCATCATGCAGATTTTAAATATAATGGGTGATATTGGGCATTAGGGGAACCATACAATAGAGCAACCCCAGACTGGATATCTCCCCTCATGATTACCGGTTAGAATCATACACTCCAGAGAAAGATTCTTCGTGCATGGTATCACCATTTGTCCTGCATGCAGTCCAGAAGAATAGAATGATGGATGCTATTAAATGCTACTAAGAGATCTGTAGGAGCAAAGGTACATACACCCTTCTTCCAAGTTTCAGCCTAAGTCATCTATCTGACCAATCAATTCAGCCTTGGTCCCGTGCCCAGGTCTAAACACAGACTGGAAGGGATCCAGATAATCCACTTCGTTTAGATAAAGGCCCCGAATCTTTTCAATCTTACAAATATGTCACAACAGCTTTCCAGAAAGTCATCAATCTTGCCCTTCCCCCGAATAAATCTTGAGCAACCTTGAACAAAGCTTCTGAATGAAAAAAAACCAACGGTGGTCTTTTCATTCATCATTTTCATCACCATCATAAACTTGTGAAGGTGTGAGCACCATTGGGTTTACTTATACTGTTTTTTTTCTTTTCCAAGTCCAAAGTATAAATCTCTGAAGGGCAAAATGTAATGCTTTGTCTTGAACTGCATTTTTAATTATGTTTCTGTTTCCTGGAAATTGCTGTTTTAGTATCTAGGACAGTGGTGGCGAACCTATGGCACGGGTGCCAGAGGCGGCACTTAGAGCCCTCTCTGTGGGCATGCGCGCCGTCGCCCCAGTCCTAGGCCTTCAGCTGGGTTTTATAAAAACTTTTCGCTTTAGGCCTCTGCCGCCATGTGCAAAAAAAAAAAGGTTCAATCAATCAGTCAGTTTCAACTTCTCGCGGGAAAACAAAAGATCTTGCAAGGTTGGAATTGATTGATTGAACTTTTTAGTCCCACCCTGTCTGCTGTTACCACCGCAGCCACGCCCACCCAATGGGCCACGCCCACCCAATGGGCCACACCCGCCCGGCACCCGACGATGCATAAGTTGGTTTTGGGTTGCAGTTTGGGCACTCGGTCTCTAAAAGGTTCGCCATCACTGATCTAGGAGATACTGCATGTTTACCATTGAAACTTGATTTGCTGCTATAATGTATTATAAACCTAATTCAAAGTCTTTTATTCATTTAAAGTCCATTACTAAAAAATGAACCAAGGGCGGAATTTTAACTAAAATTTAGGTACAGAAAAGACAGATAAGATATTTCCCCAATATAAACTATGTTATATTTTATTATCATACTGTATCTATATTTTGAACAGCATAAAATATTTTCAAATGTTATGTTATATAGTAACCTGTATACATGTAATAAATTATCAGTTGAAGAGAGGTGATATCTATAGGACCTCTGCAAATGTAAAATGCTGAAATTTCCAAGGTAATGTTAATCTGTTGGATCATACGAAAACATAGTTAGATAACTGATCATGTCTTTTCTATATAATTGTCATTGTAGGTTGTCATATCATTATGCAAAGAGAAACTCAAGTTTTCCTCCCCAAGTGATATTTGCCAGGCGCTTTCGGCTACTGGAAGAAAAATGCTTTCAATTGAATCATATGGCACCTTTCAAGGTACAGGGTTTTTTTTAAAAAAAAATGTTTGATGCATATCATGGCCCTTGGAGTAATAATATCAAAATAATGTTTGGAGCTCATGAATTGAAATCCAAAAAAGTATGAGCTGAAGTGACGTCTATGTCTTTATGTACAGGATAAAATAAAAAGATACAGATAGTCCTTGACTTACGACCAAAATTGAGCCTGAAATCAATCTTAAGTCATGCTAGTTGTTAAGTGGGTCACCACATCATCACATTCAGTTTTATGACATTTTATGCAGCTGTTGTTAAGTGAATCACTGTGATCATTAAGCGAATCCATTTTATTCAGTGAGCATTTCCCCCCCCCCCGGAAACCTGAAGTAAATGCCAGATTTTGGCAAGAAATACTGTAAATCAAAGTCATGTGACCCCAGGATGCTGTAAATGTCCATAAATGCAGGCCGGTTGCCAAGCACCCAAAATGCAATCATGTAACAGAAGGCAGTGAAAACTTCAAATCTGGGACACAAGTATTTAGCCCAGGGGAAGTATGGGACACAAGTATTTAGCCCATAACTTCAAATGATCACTAAACAATCAGTTCTAAATTAAGGATTACCCGTACTTTGAAATAGTCTTCTCTTTTTATAAGGAAATGTGAATTTCCAAGCCTCCAGCTTGGCACTGTGGACATGTTGAAGTTTTCAAGCAAGCATATAAGCGGTGATGGGCAATTATCCAGGTAGCCTAATCTTATCCAGATATTACTTCCAGGCTGTGAAATGATAGGAAGATTATTGGCATGCAAAATATCATGGGAAGCCATCAATATTTTGGTATTTTTTTCAAGTGACCCTTTCTTATTTAATTTTTGATAATAGCACCCCACATTAATTCCTAATTCTCATAGCACTAACAAATGCAGGATGGGATGAGGGGGCAGGAGAAAAAAAATGCTTTTAATAAAAGCCTCTCTCTTTGTATCTAGACAGTTCTGATAACATGTGGGAAGGAACATTGTATGAGAGCCCTTCACCATATGAAGAGCGCATAGATGATACTAGAACCGAGGCCGAGACTAGAACACCATCACCAGAGGACTTGAAGTTTGCTAGAAGTGAAAGTTCTTCTGGCACATATGCGCCAAATGACGGAAACAGTGATATAAAAAGCATGAAAATCAACAAGAAGGAGGAAAGAGTTTGCTGCCAAAGTATTTCAACCTGGGTTACAAAAAGTCAAGAGAGGAACGGTTCTATGAAATGCAACAGGGAATTAGATGCTAAGCCATATGCAACTGGAGTGGAGACAGATACATTTGAGAGATACTGTTTAAGGAAAGTTAGAACTTTTCCAACTGTACCATTTAACTCTGAGACACCCTCAACAGCATGTTTATCTTTTATAGGGCATAACACTTCACTGACAAGGACGCAGTGTCAGTTACAACCCGGATGTAATGAGAGTGCTATGTTAGAAGGAAAATTAATTCAGTGTGATCATCCCGAATCAAAACCAGCATCTCTTCCACATAATAATTTTGGAGAACTTTATCTGAGCCCAGATACATCTTCAGTGTATCCAAACCACATGACATCCAGTAATGACAAAGAAGCAGTGGATATTTTGCCATATTGTTATGCTGTTTCTGAAACTTCAGATCAAAATAATCCATCAGATGCAACAGATGAAACAAATCCTGGAT
>NW_015386562.1:997189-1033774 GCF_001527695.2 Protobothrops mucrosquamatus | reverse complement strand
TTTTTGTAACCTTCTAATAAGCAAAGTCAATGGGGAAACCAGATTCACTTAACAACAATGTTAGTAACTTAACAACTGCCCTGATTCACTTAACAACTGTGGCAAGAAAGATCATAAGATGGAGCAAAATTCACTTAATAAATGTTTCACTTAGCAACAGAAATTTTGGGCTGAGTTGTGGTCTACCTGTAAAACTTTCTTACTCAGATATTTCAATTAAGATGTTTGAGTCTTGCTAAGTGCCCATGTAATATAAAGGAACATTTATTTTATTTTCATTTTGGTAAGCTTCAACCTCTTCAGACCTGCTAATCATATATTTCTCAATCCCCTTCTCTTCTTATTAGATTCCAGGCACATATTGAAGGCATTGTGCAAAAGCAAAGGGTATTTTCAAGGTGTGATAATATCTGGTCCTGCATTTGGTGGAGTTAGATAAGCTAGCTAATGTAATTAAGAAAACGCTCCAAAGAAGAGTCTGCATAATAACAATGTTACACTACAAAACAAAGAGAACATTTGGACTGAAGTGATAGCCTGATTGTAAAGGTGACTTATTCAGGAGCAGACCTGACAATGACTCTTTCTCCCTTCCATCTCGCTAGTGAATTTTATAGAAATAAATGTTAAATTTGTTTCCATTTTTCTCTTTAGTTGGACTGCCATGGTAGTGCCATTTGCAGCACATCAAAATTACAGAAACTCAAACTGAAGGTACAAAGGCACAAAGTGGGATTAGGCATTTCTACAGCTTTATGAAAGTTTGTTTCAAATTAGTAAGTAAATAGCTAAATAAAGCATTTACTTGAAAATAAATTAATCAATCCTGGTTCATATATGTAAATGATTCTGCCAAGCAGATGAATAGCATACTAATTAAAATTTGCAGGATTGTTTAATATCAATAAGAGTGGTTCTGATTCATGCACTTTCAGAAAGCAATAAAAAGATTTGGCATACAACTCTGATATTAAGCAGCATTTTAAATATTCATTACAGTCTCTGTATTTAAAAAATTGGTACTTTTGTTCAACAATTAAACAACTGTATTCTCTAAATAATTGGTGTAGAGATTATCATTCTTTGGAAACTCTAAGAGTTTAAATGTCAGTACAATCTGGCAAATATAAAACCTACTTTAGAAGAACATTAAAACCCTTTACTTTCAAAATAATAACATCTAGTTGTATCTCAGAGCAAAAAGAAGCAGTAGAGATAAACGTTTCCTAAAAATTCAAATAGAATTCTAAAACATAAATTAACGTTTTGATTAAAAACGTTTTGCTGAGCCAATTGCCTTCTCTGGATGCAAATTTTTCAGTTCTTACTTGTTGCCTTCTTCTATTTAGATGCAACAGCAACAGTTATTTGCTGCAAACTTCCGCCTAAACACTTCCATGGGATCCAAGAGTAACCAAAGTAGCATTAACAATTTAAAATGGTAACTCTCACCCTTGACACCACCCTACCATGCTCCAGATTAACCTGTATAGGCATTTCAGGGAACTGAAAACTAAATATAATGTCTATGGAGATTCTCAGTCATCCAAGTCATAGTTGTCCCAAAGATGAAACTAAACTTTTTTGTTTTTCTTTGAAGATATTTCGCTTCTCATCCAAGAAGCTTCTTCAGCTCAGACTGGATGGTGGGTAATGGAAGGATTTATACTTATTGCAGACAGCTGGCCTCTTTGACTCCTCTTTCAAGCCAACAGTCCTCTCTGTCCAAAATGTGGACTTTACCTTCTTTGAAAGAGTGGCCTTTGTCTTTTAAATGCAGATGGACTGCTGAATATTGTCTTAATGATTTGTTCTCCTATGTTTAGGAGTCCACGCCAAGGATAAAACACCCAGATACAAACTGAGCAACGTGGTATATGCAGTGAGCCATGTGCAGATTTGTACATTGGGGAAACAAAACAACATTTCATAAATGCATAGCACAATATAGGAGAACAAACCCATCAGAACAAAATTCAGCAGTCCATCTGCATTAAAAAGACAAAGGTCACTCTTTTGAAGACAGTAAGGTTCACATTTTGGACAGAGATGACTGCTGGTTTGAAAGAGAGGGTCCAAGAGGCTATCTATGTCAAAACTGAACAACTGTCTCTAAACAGAGGGGCAGGGATACGACATCATCTATCTCCAATTTACATCACAGACCTTTCAGCAGTTCCAAGAAGACTTCACATCAATTTGCACTACTTAGCTGACCCTGATGACACAGATAAGCCTCCAAGTGGCCTCAATGACTAAAAGAATGCAAATAACCAGCTGTCTGCAAGGAGTATAAATCCTTCCATTCCCCACCAGTCAGAGCTGAAGAAGCTTCTTGGATGAGAAGTGAAATGTCTTCAAAAAAACCCAAGAAAGTCCAGTTGCTTCATGAAAAAGCATCTTTGGAATAATGCAGAGACCCAAGATTGTCACCAATGACCATGAGCCAAATGTGGGACTGAGGACCAAACAGCCATGTAAAATATTGAGTGTTGATTCTGGACTTGCAAATCACAGACTAGCATGTATTTACTCTAAGTACAATTATACTAAGCAAATATAGAGATACATCTGGAATTTATTGTTGTTTTGTCATATTTAATCAGGCATTTTAAAATTATGTAAAAATATTACATAGGAAAGGCCCAGATCCAGGAAGACTGAAAAAATAATGAACATTCTTTTCCATTTATAGTGCTGGATCATTCATGGTGAAATAACATTACTCTTGAATGTAAATATAAACTATGAAGGTTGAAGACACCATTATTACACTAGTATTTTGGCAGGGCAGGGGAGTTTAGGTATATATGGGATAGGACAAAATTCCATAAGATGTATAAAGTATATACAGTATATTAGGTAGTGAATCATGTAGTTAAGATCTCACAAGCTTGATAAAAAAGACACATTTGTGGCATTCATATAGTAAATAGCTATATTAAAACATTGCTACAGAGTAGATTACATTATATACCATGTTCACACAGAGTTATGATAGGGTATTAGTGTGATTTTCTTGTAAATCAAGAATAGAACATATCAAAAAGACTGCCTTCAAGTCACATGCAATGATTGTTTTAGCTAAAAATAACAATAATATACAAACATGAATGTTCTTGTATTTAGTAATAATATGAGTAACTGTAATGGAGTTGACATCCTATCATGTAATTTGTGCAAAAGGTACGACATCTTCTTATACTCTCAATTGCAGATACTCTTGTTGGGTGCTCAACAGTTCATGGAAGCAATCTTATGGTGTATAATGGAGGTACTCATGTGAGAAATTGGTTGTGTAGGTTTACATTTATGAATGTATTTACATCTGCCAAAGTAAAACTGTAGATAAAGAAAGAATGTTTGCAACATTCTTCTTAATCTGACAATTTATCTTCATTTCTTCTTTAATGTGAAGGAAAGTACACCTGTGTTTATCAGCTGGGACCAATTTTGCTTCTGTTTTTTCTCTCTTTATTCCATTAAAATTGATAATTAACATTCCCATGCTGAAAAAGGCATCTCAATGTTAATTATTAAGCAAATCTTTTTAAAATGATAAGAAAATTGATAAGAGAAGCATCAGCATAAGACATAGGTGCAAACTGACTATGGTATTTTTGGATATGGCTATTTTGTGTATGGGAATATATGCAAGAGATATCAATAATGGGAAGAAAGAGGATATAATACAGAAGAATAGATATTTTGAAAGGTAATTTGAATAAGCTAATCCTACTTCCTAGATGGAATCACAATTTTTGGAATTCTAATTCAGGATCATCAAACAAAGAACAGCAGAGAATATTACTATACTACCCCAGAGAATACTACTACTACTACTACTACTACTACTACTACTACTACTACTACTTGATGGTAGAACTGTTTCTCAGTTTGAGAATTTTTCTGGGCATTTCCTAAAAGTCAAGAAGTACAGTGATCTTCCACTTCAATGGAATACTGTAAGAGACTACCAGTTTGAGTCCAAGGGAGGGTCAAATGCGTCATCAACCTTAAGTCCCTTCATACTCACAAGAGATTTAAGTCCAGCCGACCTTGAATTCCATTGAGTCTTATCTACTGCCAATTTGCTTTGATCGTTAATAGTTCAGATTTTTGTAGAGAGCTGAAGCTTGCAATAAGCTTGTTTATTTGAACTGTTTGCTTTTCTGATTTCCTTGGTGCTTGACAAGCACTTTTCAATAAAGGTCTTATATTTGCTACCTTTAATCAATGCCCCATACACAAAGAAGTATTGAACACTATCTTAATTATAGAGCAGTCCCAACCTTGCCAATTTTCAACCAAAAGAAACAAGTATGAACAAACGGAGATCTTCATCTGTCAATTTTCCTTATTCGTGCCCTAGAAAATTGTAACCTAAAATGAATGTATATGAATAGAAAAATCAGTCATTCTATGAACTGTTCCAACCTATGATCCTGGTAGTTACTCTAAAAGGAACTGTTTTGTAATTTAGGGTTCCTGTCAGATGCATAATTCCTGCTTAAGAAAGAGGGATGCATTATACAACACACTTCATTAAAAGCTTTCTTTGAAAATGACTCAAAAGCTGAAACTGTTCCAGAGTACAGTGGTTAGATTGCTGGCAGATCATTTCATTCTGCAGGCTCCTGCAGTGTCTTCCAGTTGTTTCTGGGCCTATCTCAAAGTACTGGTTATCATAGGGTTATACCAGACAATGCTTTGCCAGAACTGAAACTGACCACCTGGACTGGTCATGTAGAGAGAGAGAGAATTGAGAATTCTCTCTAACTGTTACAAGTACAGCAGGTGGGTATTTTCTGTTATCTTCTCCAAGTTTTGCAATAAACTTCCATAAATATAAATTTTATTAATTAATCATCTGACTAGTCAAATTTGATGGATGGATGGATGGATGGATGGACGGACGGACGGACGGACGGACGGACAGACAGACAGACAGATAATTTGGCCCTTTTGTTTTGCAGTTAACAGAATAATATTCCGGTGTTTAGTAGGCAAAAACTGATTCATTTGATATCAATAAAATAGATTAATTATGTTTCTTATTCTTGTATATTGTCTTATTTTATTGTGTTGTTCATGAGTCAGAGTTACAATTTACTGGGCTGGCCTAACTGAATGTGAGTTCTTGAAAGTTTTGTTAATAGTATCAATAATTAATTATTAATATATAGTACATTAATAATATTTTAGTGCTCAATTTAAAATGGTAATGCAATAGTAAATGTTGCAACTTTTACTTGTGTTCTGTTGTTTCTGTTGCATTAAGTCTCCATTACTCTATAGCTCCTGCTTTTCAAATTGAACAAGGCCCAAGGGATGAGTTCACTCATGATATTTTCTCCTGGGATTTAATTGAAATGTGAAAAACGAAGAAAGCTGTAGATTGCTAGTCAGAGTGAAATAATTAAGCTAATTAAGCTGAGTATAAGAAACCTGCACTTCCCTCATGAGACCTTATTCTCTTTTGGAAAAAAGAAAAGAAAGCCAATTCTTGTCCATTAAGCTGAATGAGAATGACAAGTAAATGGGGAAAAAAATACTGGACTGTGTTAGTTAAAAACTAGACCATGTTTATTTGAAGACCCATGTTCTATTGTATGCCAGATTTCATTGAATTAGTTCTGAAACATAATACTACTAAGATTAGAAAAACCCATGCAATATGAATTCTATTTGCTGCATATATATATAAAATATTGACAGCTCATTTGAGAGTATTATATATTATTCTTTATGACAATTATATTGATCACTGAGGCTACTTCTAATTACATGTCTAGAATATATACTTTCCTGAGATGTCACAAGCAAACCATAAATATTGATAAATATAGATCTGATTCTTTTCATTAAAGTGTTATAAGTAATTTAGGAAGAAATATGCAAGGAAATGAATTTTGTTATTCGGAGTCTAACACTATATGTCAATTGACTTTCTCTGACTTAATTTGAAATCTGTAATTCCAACATTGAGATGTCAGAAAGGTGATCAATAATGAAAAGACATTATTACATTATATTACATTATTTATTTTGATTCAGGACACAATGCCAAAGCATAATAGAAGCCAGGACAATGTTACGAATAGGAACTAGTCAGGAAAAGTGCATATGGCTCATTTCCTTTTAGATGATCTGCAGAACTTCTCAACACCAAAATTTCACATCTGCTTGCCTAATTATAGAGTGTGATTTAATGCTTAAAATGGCAGTAAAATAGATGTGTAAAAGCTATTTTTAAACTTCTACATCTATATGACACATAATAGCAGCATTCCAATATTTGAGAGGCTGCCACATAAAAGAGGGGGTCAACCTATTTTCCAAAGCACCAGAAAGCAAGACAAGAAACAATGGATGGAAACTAACCAAGGAGAGAAGCATCTTAGAACTAAGGAGACATTTCTTAACAGTTAAAATAATTAACTAGTGGAACAGGTTGCCTTCAAAAGTTGTGGGTGCTCCATCAATGGAGGCTTTTAAAAAGAGACTGGACAGCCATTTGTCTGAAATGTATAGGGTCTCCTGTTTGAACAGGGTTGGACTAAAAGACCTCCAGGATCCCTTCGAACACTGTTACTCTGTTATCTTCTGATGCAATAATATTTGCCTATCAGAACCCATGGGAAGAACTCAATAAGTGAACAAATATGTCAAATCTGGTCTGAACGTCTGGCTGACTTTGTGATAAACCATAATAATATTAATAATATTGGCCCACTCCACTCACACCAGCAGAAGAGGCCTTCTTCAAACCCCGTCAACCAAAGAATTTTGGCTCATGTGGTCAAAGACAGAGAGGTCTTCTCTGTCATGGCTTCCACCCTCTGGAACATCTTGCCTCCAGATATGAGATCTGCTTCTACTCTTCTGGCCTTCTGGAAGGGTGTTAAAATCTGACTCCTGAGGCTTGGTGCTCCAATGGGCATGCTATGCTGGAGGTGGTTGATCAAATAAGAGACAAAAGCCCACCCCTACACTGACCATCGTCTTGATTTTAGCCTTTTATTTAATTTTTGTTAATTTTACATTGTAAGTCACCCAGAATCATTTTGGATAGTGTGACAGATAGCATATAAATTTAATATTTATTTATAAATATTTAGATAATGACAACTAAATATAAATATTTAGATGATGACAAAAGATCAAGTAGAATCCTCTTTTCAGTGAACAAATATAAGTATAAAGTAGGAAAAATCTATATGATTATTCTGATTGTTGTTTATTGCAGATATTTTTACATCACCCTCTAGTAAATTGTATAGGATAAATGCTGTTATAATACACACCCTAACATATTGGAACAAACATTCCCAGTGAGCTCAGTGCAATATGTTCTTTAATAACTTTGCGGTATAACTTTCTATCACATTACTCATCAATCAAAAACTTTCACATCTTCACAGTTTTCACCATATGTGAAAGGAGAAAAGGCAGCTGCTGAAAGGAGATTTTTTTTCCTGTAGCGCTAATAACTTATAGGACGCTTTCTCTAAAACAGCTGTGATAAATTGGAGCTAGATCTTCATTTGCTAGGAAGCACTAGCTAGTATGTGGACAGGGGCATTTCCCCAACTGCAAAGGCCTTTCTCCTGATAGGGTTATTATTTCTTTTCTTGCAAAGACATGAGTGGTGTTTTCTTCCACAAGGAAGAAAACCAGGTCAAATGCAGGCTACTCAGGCTTAGCCCTGTGATATTATCCCATTTCAGAGAGACCAGCTGGGGTCTGATTCAAGACATCAGGACAGTAGATCTCATTTTTCCACTGAATCTCAGTTCCTCTGCACTTTGCTGATAGGTAGCCCAAAACTGCTTGCTCAAGCTTCTAATCATATAAACCATTATCCTATACACATCTGTTAAAAACAGAGGTGTTAGACAATTTAGAATGTTTCTTATTAAGTGAAGTGATTTATATTAGTTCACACTTTTCAGATTGCTCATTTCTTTGATTTGAGATGATTCTGATTTTTTAACTCAGTTCTCCACTCAAAAACTAACTAAAAGTGTATAATAAAGAAAACTTTATTTGTAGACACAAATGCTCATATTTGGAATAAGTGCTATTTATGTTTCTTGTGTAGATTTTAAAATTATTTTAATATTGTTAACCACTCAGAATCATGTATTTAGGAATAGTGGTTATATAAATCTAATAAATTGTAGATATGCAAAAGAAAATGATGAGTAATTAAAAATCTGCCCCTGAAATGTTTTAAAGTAAATTCCAAGCAGTGTCTGGAATTCACTTTTGTAATATTATTAAACAGAAACAGGTTCCTAAAATATATTTTCCTAAAATATATTAAATGGAGGTTTGTAAATTCCTTGGCATATTACTCATAAGTAGACTGAGTGAAAATAATTTTTATTGATCCTTTTTTTATTGTAATGAAAGTTGTCTGGGAATCAAATGTCTATCAGCTTCCTGTGACTCAACCTTTCGCCCAAAAAAACACTTGAAACAAAATTGTCAGTCAGCTTACCTACGCTTTTATCCAACTTTCAATTTCATTGCTACAGAAGTCAGACCTATTGATTTTATAAGGTATTTTATTCTATTTATTAGAATTCCTTTTATAATTAAAGACTATTTAAAATTCATACATACTGTTTCTTTCTTAGGATTTTAAGTGCTTAAACTGCTTTTTATATAAACGCCTAAGGGAAATGGCAGTTACAAATTCTATAGAGAATTTATCCCTTATTATTTCAGGTTTTCATCTTCTATCAGATTGATGAGTCTAATCTTATCCGCACCATATTGTATCAAATTATTTATAATTGCTACAGACATGTCAAACATTTCTAAAGCTGTAGATTTATTGAATATTCCACACTGAGCATCACTCTTACTAAGAAAAAATGGATTCTGATTTTGTATTATTTTATTCAATAGCATATGGGCAACACTAGTCTGTCTTGCAAGACAGTTTCTAAGTTACAGATATTAACCATATTTGCAGATGTACCATGAGGGCATGTCAAAAAGTAAAAAAATAATAGTTGCAGCTACCTGATCAAAATTTTATAACTTTTAAAATGTGATGTAAAAGAGGAGGGAGAAATTTTAATGATGTAGTCATGGTTGTCATCTTGACTTTTAATGCATCCATGGGAACACATGGACTTTGTGCCTTATTGGCAGTGGTGGAATTCAAATATGTGAACAACCTGTTCTCTGTGTGGATGCTGCTTCCGGAAGTCCATTCTGGGCATGGGCAACAAAAAATTAGCTACTGGTTCTGCCGAACTGGTGCAAACTGGCTGAATCCCACCACTGCTTATTAGCCAAAATGTTTCCAACTAATGACCGTAATGTTAACAGGGAATGTTGCAAGTGGCATAGGTACAACTGAAGTAAGCTATTTTGCTACATTACTAAAAAGCTTTATGTGAAAGCATCAGTTGACCAAAAATCATAATTAGTGATAGAATTAAATATCCATAGGCCCATGTAATTATAACCATAACATATGGAATATTACAAATTGGAATATAAAATGAATAAATAGTAAAAAATGTGAATTAACAGATGGCATGAAAGGTGGGAAAATTTAGTATGTATCTATGAAACTAAGAAAAAAAGAAAAGATGGAGTAGATCTAAATGAAAATTTGATTTCTGGAGTTAATGAATATGTGCAGGGATGTGAAAGTGAATGTTTAATTATGAATGCAAGGATTAAAAAATACACAGATATATGTTTATACATGCATAAATGTTTAAAGTTGGAATTTGTGTCTTCCAGATTGTGACATGAAAGAAGACTGGTGTTGATGTTATGATGCACTGAATGGTAACAATAGAAGAAACAGGGATGATTTAGAGCTAGGGATGCACATTCAGCAGATTTAGCTATTAGTTTAAAATGTATACAATTTAATTGCAATCAGCTTCTATGGTTGAAACATGCAAAATGTGAACAAACTCACAAGTATGAAAAAATAAATAAAAATTAGAAAGAGGGAAAAAGAAACAGTCAATCTACATGCAGGTGGTCCTTGACTTATGAGCACAATGGAGCCTAAAATTTCTATTTGTAAGCAAGACAATTGCTAAGTGAGTTGTGCCCCATTTTGTGATTAAATGAATGTTAAATGTTAAATGAATCATGAGGTTGTTAAGTGAATCATGTGGTTATTAAGTAAATCTGGCTTCCCCCATTGACTTTGCTTGTTGGAAGCCAGCTGGGAACTTACAAATGGTCATGATCACAGGACAGTGCAACTTTCATGTCATAAATACATGTCAGTTGTCATGTCAAGTGACCAAATTTTGATCTCGTGACCATGGTAATGCTACAACCGTTATAAGAGTGAAAATCAGTGATGAGTCATTTTTTCAGTGCTGTTGTAATTCTGAATGGTCACTAAACTAATGGTTGTAAGTTGAGGACTACCTGTGTTACACATTTTAGTGATTGCTTATGTGAAAATACCAAGTTCAGATTTTATTAGGAATATTTTGAATGGCTGAGGTGTTTACTTCATTGAATTAAATGAATTCATACTGAATATCATTGTTGTCATTAGCACATGAGCAAAATTGCTATTTATCAGTATGCTTATGTATGTGTATGTGTGGGTATGTGTGTACTTTGACTCTTGACTTTGTTGGAAACTTTTTTGTAAATGGATTGCCTTATTTCTATTGCTGAGAGAGACTGACTGGCCCAGGGTCACTTAGCTGACTCTGCCTAAGTCACAGTGGCTTAAGACCCCAGGGTTTCTCACTGAGTGTTTGATGGGAATTATGAAGAGAGACCAAACTCTGCAGAAACAGATTGACCTATGAGCAAACTATCTATCTGCATGTACATGATTAAAAAATTATTCAATTTCCTGTGGTCCATTGCAACTTCTACAGAATAAGAGCAGAGCTTCACAATATCTAATGATTCTGGTAGAGACTGGTGAGCAGGATCGGTAGACCAAGCCAGGTATAGCAATCCATGAATTAAATCTGCAATCTATTATATACAAATCAGAGGCTTTACTATTGAACTACAGACTCTTAGCAAAATTTGGAGATATGGGTGAACATTTCTACAGGAAATGGCCATGTATTCTGTGAAGTGATTCTTGGCATAGGAGATGGGAAGATATGGATGTATGTGGTCAGAGTTTAGAATTTCCTTTACTTTCAACTTCATACAGTTAAAAACATCTGGAACTGCAGATTTTATGTCTTGTTGAACATTTAATTTTAAAAGGGCTTGAAAATGTCACAAAACAGGCCTACCATTTCTGGTAATTCTGATGACTGAGCAATCTGGCCTCTGACTTTGAAAAAGTGGTATAATATTTTTCAATAGTTGAGATTTGAGACAATATATTACTGCCCATGGCTAAAATCCTCAAGAGTTAAAATCAAAGAAAACTGTTCCATTTTAAAACAGCATTCACTGTCAACCATGCATAAAGGGAAACAAATTGATCCTTCACCCACATTAAACAAAGAAATGCTCCTCATCAATCAAAAGGCAACAAGGAATTGGTAGTCATTTTGAGCATCAGTCAATTGGGGAAAATAGGATATCACTGAAAGAATAAACACTTTCTTTGACTATACACCACTTTATTCATAATAATATTAATAGAATGAGAGAGCTGGAAGGAGCCTTGGAGGTCTTCTAGTCCAACCCCCTGTTCAAGCAGGAAACCCTATACTATACAAATGGCTGGCCAGTCTCTTCTTAAAAGCCTTTGGTCATGGAGCACCCACAACTTCTGAAGGCAAGCAGTTCTGCTGGTTAATAGTAGTCATTGTGGGGGAGATAACATAATAACAGAGTTGGAAAGGGCCTTGAAGGTTTCCTAATCTAACCCCTTACTCAGACAGAAAACCCAATACCATTTCAGAAAAATGGTTGTCCAATCTCGTCTTAAAAACCTCCAGTATTGGAGCAGCCACAATTTCTGGAAACAAGTCATTCTACTAATTAATTGTTCTAACTGTCAGGAAATTTCTCTCTTGTTCTAGCTTGGTTCTCTCCTTTATTAGTTTCCATCCATTACTTCTTGTTTTGTCTTCTGATGTTTTGGAAAATAGGTTGACCCCCTCTTCTTTGTGGCAGTTCCTCAAATATTGGAACACTAATATCATGTCACCCCTAGTACTACTTTTCCCTAGACTAGACATTTATATTTAAATGGCAATCCACTCTAGCCTCTCTAAAAGCACTCGAAAAGACTTAGACACCTTCTCTATAGAACACTTGTAGTAATAAAACTCAGCTGATCATGAAAAGCTAATCAGGACTGCATCTAGTTAGCACTTGAATGAATGGGGCTTCTACTGTGGAGTCAAAGAACCCAACCCAGCCCAAACCAAACCAAACCAAACCAAACCAACTAAAAAGTTGGCAGTGTTAAATCAATACATTTGCTGGCCAAACCTTATGAACATGTCCAAAAGCCAAGTTTGACTCATAGAAGATGTTATGCTTATTACTACAGCATATGAGAAAATGTTAATTTCCAAGCAGCCACAGGCCAAATTGGCTCAGCACAAAGGCCTGTGAAAAGAGAAAGGAAAATGTGCAGTAGAGATCACAAACCTCCCAGAATTTAATAAATTGCATTGACTTTACAATTGACTTTCCCCATGAGAATCCCTTAGAAATATCCAACACACTGGGAGCCTAGATAATAACATTGATGCACTTTGTAGGATTGTCATACATCTTTGTTCCTACCATTCATGGATATAATAGCTATTTTTCAGGACAGGCATAACTCATAGTCTTTCAGCCATGTGTCTGTATTATGATTTCTTCCCATTTTAGAGCAGACTTTATCTGCATGCAAGGGCACAATTTTTAAAAAATGCTTAGAAATTTAGAAAAAATAGTAAGATTAGTCATATTTATGTGAAAAACTATAGATACTTCCCACCAAAAAAAGGAAATAAGAAAGGCCTTCCTTCTCCAGACAGCTTTATGCCTATTCATTCACTGTCTAAAAAGACAGACAAGGAAACTAAATCAAAAGGAATAGAAATATGACTATAATTTTGTTTCCTCTTGGCTTCTAGAAGTTTAGTGGCTTATCTAAAAGAGACAACTAGCCTTTCTTTTTTTATCTTGCAGATGTTTAATGTATGAAAATGTAAAAAGATTGTGAGTTTGGCAAAGGCATGCAAGCATATTTAGAAACAGAAGATACCCACTCTTGCCTTTAACCTAACTACTAAACAGTTTACCTTCTTGAAACTGGTCCTCAGTTCAAGAATATAATGTTTCCCATGAAAACCTGGAGGGAAGAAAACTAAGATTTTGATTCTTTATTGCAGACCATAGATGTATTAGTTTCTGCAGATAATTTATTCTGTCAAAAAGATCATGGCCCTATTTTAGACAAGAAGAAAACCCAATTAAAGAACTGTGTTGTGATGAGCGGAATCGCAAAAGTCAAAAGGCTGTTACAACTATTTAGTAGAAGATATGTCCACTTGTAATATATGTAACAAAGGGGCAGGGCTTTGATCACATAGTCATGGCCTCTATCTTGCCATTTTAGATCTCTTTGGAGACACCCCCGGGTGTGATATGCCTATGTGGCTTCCTGAGTTCAGCATCTTTTAAGTGAATCTTCTCAGCACTCAAAAGATCCTCTTACACCGAGGAACTATTTTCTTCTACTAACATTTCAGACTAGGGAATCTTCACTGAAACTGAAGCAATTTGATTCTTTTGCTAAGCTTTTTAAAACAACTAAAACAATCATATTGTTATCAAATGGAATATCTGAAAAGAAATAGGTGCAATTTTTCAGAAAAGTAGATCAATTTCTGAAGGTATTATAGAATTATCTATAACATTCATCCATAAATCTATTATATTATCCTAGATATTTGTCAGCCTAAGGTTTGTTTCTATTTATCATCCTTTCACCTAACTAGAGATTATTTCCAAGCAACTGCTTCCCAAATATCTGTGTTGATTTACTACAAAAATTATATTGTCCAATTCCAATGATACCATTATTCTTTACATGTTTCATTGACTTCTATTTAATAAAAATAGTTAATTTACAGTAGCTTACTATATAAACTATTTGCAGTGAAATCCTGCTTTAATTCTTCTTGACATCTTCCATATATATATTTCATTAGACTTGCCCATTTCTTATTCATTGATTAGGATCATCATTGATTAGGATCACCAATGGTGCTTTTTCAGGAGGAAACTGGACTTTCTTGTTTTTCTTTGAAGACCATTTCGCTTCTCATCCAAGAAGCTTTTTCAGCTCTGACTAGATGGTGGGGAATAGAAGGATTTATATTCCTTGCAGACAGCTGGTCATTTGCATTCTTTTAGAGGGTCCTTGGGGTCATCTGGAAGATTATCTGTGTCCTCAGGATTACCTGAGTGGTGCAAATATGTGTGGAACCTAGCTATGCACCCTCAAATAGTGCAGGAATATGAATGGATTTCCAGAAAATATTGCAGACTACAGGAATAGGGCAAAACATCCTGCAGCCAGGAGGTTCCAGACATATTTGCACTACTCAGGTGACCCTGAGGACACAGATAATCCTCCAGACGATCCCAAGGACCCTCTAAAAGAATGCAAATGATACATCAATTTTAAAATTTATTTGGCAAGGAAAAAAGCCAGAATTAGATTTAAAATGTGACAAGAAGCAAAGGAAAATGGAGGATTTCAGCTACCAGACTCGGTTCTATATTATCAAGCAGCTGCATTAACATGGCTAAAAGAATGGATAACCCTTAGACACAAAAGATTACCGCATTTAGGAGGACACGACTTACAACTTGGAATGGCATGCCTTTCTATGGTATGGAAAGAACAAAATCCATAAATGCTTTCAAACTTCAGTAACCCTGACCTACTACCAGGGGCATATGAAGGTCAGGACTATGAACAGCTGTGGTCTTCATCCCTCCCTCTCCATAGATGTTCCTAATTATAGCATTTTGCATCCTATTCCCCCCATTCCCAACCCTTGAAAACCTAATTATGTACCTTCTACTGTTAATGGTAGCCACAACCTGAAAGCCAGCTCCTGCAGTAGCAGTATTCTTTGCCACCTAAGGAAGATCACTGCCAGATTCTAACTATTTTCAGTATACAACTTCAAAAATTTAGTACTCTAAGTTACTATGCCATGGTGTGCCAAATAAGGCAAATTATTTTTTTTTCTAAAGAAATTTATTTCAACTGTAGGACGGAAAAGACAGTATGCCATGTTAAGGTTGCTGCTAAAAAATCCAGTTAATAATTATGAGTGCCTTTCCCTAAAATGTTTTACAATAATAATATTAATTTCAAGAAACTTGTGCAACCATCTTGTGTATATACCTATGAAAATTATTTGAGTTAAATTATTTTGTTGAATATTAAATTTTAATATATGTCCTACATTTCAGGAATCTGTTAATTACTTGTATTTTCAGAGAAATAATACATCAAAATACTTTGATAACAGAACATGAAATATATTCAAGATGCAGAAATAAAATTGTGAAATTATGACATTTTCATCAGGAAGATTCATTATTTCATTTTATAGTCTATTTTGAACCTGAAAAGGTTATGTATCTTTTCATTAAAATATGACTTGCAAGTACAGTATGCACATATTCACCATGGATATATTTTTCTTACATTATCACACCATCAGAATCTGTAAATATATAGTGCTTCTTCATTACTAATATAACAGTAAATAAATATATTTTAAAAGAAAAATAAGCTTGAATATATAATCACACCCCATGGATATTTTGTTGTTCCCTATAGTTAGGGGGAATAGTACTATCAGTTGGTAAGGAGTTGTGGTTACTTTTTGCATATCAATAGGGGAAGGAAGAGAACAAATCCAACGTGATATCATATATTGTACTGTGTCAGAATATCTATTTATGAATTTATGGATCCCTATACTTTTATAATGGATAGTTCAATGTTGAACCACAGAATTCAGCAATAGAAAATTACAATGTATCTAACAGCAGTTTGCTCTAGCTTAAAACAAAAACTTCCATCTTTCCAGTCAAACACACCAGTTGTAGCTCCTATCTCTTTATCCAAATACAAATTCTGTGAACTAAATGAATGCTTTGGAACAGGATAGTATATAAAAATAAAAGAAAATCAATAGAAAAACTTGATGGTTTGCCTGATGTGAGTGACATAGATTTCTGCTAGCACTTGGATACAATCCTGGTATCATAACTGATGTCTGAAGTAGAGTAAAAACACATTACAAGATTACCTATTAGACTGTAAGGCACTTAATCAGAAGGCACTGAAAATCACAACTGATACATTAATCCTCATCTCCACTTTCTTTAGTAGCCTTTGGCAAAAAAAAAAATTAAATAGCTATAATATGCAGCAATCTAATCATTTCAAGAATCATGGGGAGGAAAGAGTTAGATGTTGTGAAACAGGAATCTTGCCTCTATTGGCTCCGTCCCTGGAACTGAATATTTGGGATCGGACTGCAGAGATTTTATCTGCCCTTTGTCCTAAAATTCTTGTGCATTTTAGTGTCAAAATATCTAACTATGCATCCATTGTTGGCCACCCAATCACTTCTTTTATAAAATCACCTGGACTGATAATGCAGTTGCCAAAGCAATTTTTACACCTGAGACAAGACATTGCAAAGAAGAGTAACACACACACACAAAATGCTTTTTTAAATAAATAAATAAAAAACCTTTGGCTCTTCTGCCAAAATGAGGGGAACAAATGGAAAATTCTGGCAGTCCCTTGGGTGTGAAATAGCTTTGGCCAGTTTGAATCACCATCTCACCCGCTGCAGCTTTCATTCCCTAAAAAAAGTGAAATGTGTCCTCCAGCCAACAAAACGTTTAGGGACTAAGAAAAATATATGTTTGGGTTTGATTGATATTGTTTTTAATTAATTCATCAAATTCCTTTTTCTGTGATCACTGCTTGTAAGCTTGGAAATATTTGACAGAAGGATAATTGCCTCATGATCTGCAATATATCAATACGGCTCTCTTCTAGACTGCTTAGTCTAATAAGCTTTTCTTTTAATGCATTAAATCTCAATGACAGGTTTTTGCCTGGTCAATGGGGAAAAATATCCAAAGAGGTCAAAATGTTGGTGTGGTCACAGCACATTAAAATGAACAATAGGAAACTGCAACTACTCTTACAATGCTGGAATCTGGATATTTCACTCCTGTGTAAATAGGTCAAAGGCTTCTGAGCATTAAACAATCATATAAATTGTATTAACATTTAGCCCTGACAACTGGAGACCTTGTGCTCCAAGAGGCTTAATGAAACTCTAACCTACTTTCCAAGCTTCCTAGTACTGTGTAATAATCTCTAGTCTTTTCATGCCATGTTAATTCCTGCAGATCTGCAATAGACTTCAGTCTGCGAAGCAAAATGTATGTCTAAATATGTGAGAAGAAGAAAGAAGAGGTCATTCAGGCATAGCTGGGCACTCTGTGTGAGAAAGCAGCTTGGTTTAATAAAGTCTTTTATTCTTATAGCTTCAACCAAATCTTTCAAAATAAATCTTAAGGAAGCCAGCCAGAAGACGTTTTCTGGGAGAAATTGTCTCTAAAATTCAGGACCTTTCAGGTCAATTTCAAATTACCTTGTGGAACAAAAGCCTCGCAGTGGCTAGCATGAGCTCTTCTTACTCTTTGTTTTCTCCTAGGGAACTTTAAGGCAGCCTATGGAGCATTGCACCACACCTGGTTCCCAATTATAAAAAAGAAAACATAGTTCGCATCAGCATGCAGGTGTTTAGGAGAAAGATTTCTGTCATGTAGGTGAGAAGAAAAGAGGCATTTTTAACTATCAGCTCAACAGACAACTAATGGTAAACGAGGAGGAGGTTTTGACTTCAGCAAACCAGCACTAGACAAGATGAAAGGAGAAGAGTCTGGCAGATTCACTACTCAGCAGAGTGATGAGAAGCTACAGCTAGCCAGCATCTTTCTTTTGTTACCCCAGCACAGATTGCAAAACTGCTTAATCAATGCTTCAAAAGCAATTGACAGCAATGGAAACCAACTTGGAGGTGATTAAATGGTGGCTGAAGACTTTGGAGTAAATCTAGGCAAGAAAAATAGAATTGTTATCAACTATTTAGGAATAAGATATCCATACAGGCATAGACATATATGTTAGTATAAGTATTGGATGGTACAGTATAGGCTTAGTAATAAGTGGTATGATAGATGTTATGACCATAGATTTGATAAATTTAATAAGAGCCTCCCTAGAAACATCGGGAAGATAAAAGCATCATGGTTCTTTGGGACTGTTCATACTAATTACCCAACAGTATTTGTTTTAGTGATTCTGAAAAACTCTGTGACTTGATATTTAGATATTATGCACTTTTGTCTGTTCATATATTCCCTTTTTTCTGTTTTCATCTGACTCTTGTTCTATTTTGCTAATAAGTGATGTATGTGCATGTTCAAGTCTGGACATATGCAGAGTGTGCCTGTTACAAACTAAACTGGAAATTACCCACAATCATTTTCCAAAACTCATTTATATTTATTCATATTATTAACCTAAAAGATGTCACTGGTTAAAGCAAGACAGATCCCATACTTTTCAGTTGTTATTATTTAAACCAGTGTGTCAATGAGTCACTGCAGCTGCTGATGCTTATTTCTTTTTTTGTGCCACCAAAAATAGGAGCTAAAATTAAATACCTTGCTTTGAAAGCATTGGGGATCTCATGCTAAATTGCAACCTATTTAGCCATTTTTGAATGAATCAAATGGGCCTGATGATATCTGCTTCTTCATTTGCAAAACCAATCTTGTTCAGCCAAATGTTTCTCTAGTTAGAGTGCTTATGTTAAGTAGATGACAAAAAAAAAATCATACTCCAAAATAAAATAGAAACATAAGCAATGCCTAATCAGAATACTTCCCCTCTTCCAGAAAAGCACATCTGCACTAGTTTTGTTAACTGTTGATAGCTTTGTGATCAGAATTCCATTTTAACAAATGTTGATAATCATCTGATTTCAGGTCTAGAATTACATGATAAGTACTTTATTTGTTTATGCATGGATGCCTATGAAGATAGTGTTCACTGATTGACATTGACTTATTGGTCTTGTGCTTATATTGAAATTTACAAAGTCTGATCCAGTACAGGAACACACAAATTTTCCATATTTCAGAAAGGGTAATATGGTCATGGAGAAAGAAATGCCTTTGATTTGAATCTAGAGGTATATGACCAAATTGCACTCTTTCTCAAATATATATCAGAAGACAGCAAATTCTAAATTGTTAAGGAATCTATGGTGGAATTTGTGATTAACATTACAACAAACCCAACTGCACTTGAAGGAGAAGCCTGAAATGAAAGGTATTTGAAACTTGCTTTCAAAAAGGGTTTATGTAAAAATGTACCTAAAATGAGTATCAAATGACCACAAATAAGGGTTGTCTAGAAATATAAATTTGGGTAGATAGTCCAATACAAATCTGGAACAAGATTTGGACATCAGAGCTTCATATACTTCTTTTTCCAATAGAGTAAAATGGGGGGAGAGCAACAACTCCAATAATGTGGCATAAAATATGATTTTTCTTAAATAATGAGATTTACAGTGAAATAGAACCATCGAATTTGGCATTATTGTCATTAAGAAGCATAAAATAAATATAACAATTTGCTAAATATAAAGCAAATATGATTAAAATGAGTGATAGGGTGTAAGTCATGGAAATTTTGACAGAAATTGTAATTAGAAAACCAATTATAATGAGCCTTGAGATTTCACTGATGAGCCTCTTCTGAAAACCCTTCACATTCAGCTAACAAGAACGAACAACCTTAGTAGAAAACAGAAAATCTTGAGTGTAAACTCTACTGATCTAAGATTACAGTACATACTGTACCATAGGTACAAGTCTGACTGCATGCAAAAATATTGGGCCATCCACATGAACTAAGATAATCATATACAAAAAAGAATACATAGACATGACTTAATTATATTCACAATTTGAAACTCTTGCTACTAAGATCATAATAGAAAAGTTGCCACTGTTTCTTTTAGATTGTTAAAGCCTTATTTACTGCAAATGATTCATGAGATGGAAAGATTGATTCAGGAGTCCCAGGCGGATTTTATACAGCTGGCAGATAGCAAGTCTTTCTCATTTTTCCCCCTATTAACTGGAAAAATGGATCTAAAATTCACTGCAATAAAACAAGCATCCAGGAAGTTCTTTGGTCAAGTGTAATTTAACTTTGAAGCAGTAATTCTTTTATCTTCTATTTCACTGTGGCTAGTTGCAAAACTTCACTTGCCTCCCAACCATACAATATTCACTTTCTTGGTCCATGAAAGTTTATTTCCATCCACTGGACATAGACATGAAAAAAGATTAATATATATATATTTTAAAATGCAGTACTGCCTGCAGGCTCCAGATTATTTGTAATCTGTGTAACATCTATGATTTTTGAAATATACTAAAGGCCCCACTGTGCATTACGCCATCCAGGTGAAGCCAATAAAAATAACTTCCACCTAGAAGATCTATAGTAGTATTCTCAAGATAGTATTTAGGTTTCCATGTAAATCTGCATGGATCTTCTTTGTAGTCAGGTGATGAAGGCATGTTGATTCACCACATTTCATGTATGTTTTCCATGCCACCTATTTAGGTCATATTAATAAGAGCCACATACAGATTATTTCAAATTGCTATCAGATTTGTTAAAATGATGCCCACTGCTATCAAACCAGTAAGACATCCAGTGTAGGAAAATATGCAATCAGTAAACAAAGACTAAAATTAAACCATTTGGAGTGAAGATTATGGCTTGATTATTACAAGAAGGATTAGGAAAATTTGCACTTTTACATTTTAGAAAATAACAATGCATATTTGGCTGTTTTGTTTATTTGCACTTACCAACCTCCATAACACTAGAACAATTGGAATCTGTAATGCCATCAGGACATTCGCAAGTATAGAAACCATCCAAACCAGACACACAGATGCCTCCATTTTCACATGGATTGGAGTCACATGCATCCCCTATAAATAAAAGAAAAAATTGCTCAATTGCATGGTAAACAATATATGTTCATAAGCATTCAGAAGAAATATATATATACTTAGGAAATATGGCCTATTGTAGGCTTCCCCCACCTGGTATTCTCTCTCTATATCGAATAGTAATTTGCAAAATTCCCACCTTTTATGCTCATCATTTTATGTACACTGGATTTTTTTTTTAATTCATCCAACATATGATGTTTTGGATAAGTATTGTTCTTTTCTGTTAATGCAGAGCAGGAAAATTGAATGAAAACTTGATTTTTAAGTACCGGTATAAAGGATAGGAGGTATTGTAAGCTAAAAGTCAAATTTTGTAGCCTCCATCTGCTGGACTGTATATTGACAAATTGATTTCTTACAAAATGTAATATATTTGTCTAGAATATGACATATAACTTCAGCATATACTCAACTGATTTTAGCATTTTAAACTGCAGAGCTGTCAAGCAAAGTATTATCTAAAAATACCTATTTGATTTCACTGGAATTTGATTTAAGCACTTGGGTGTCAGAGAGCCATTTGATAAATAGTTCTCTTTCTGTCATACCTGTACACTGTATTTCATAATGTTCTAATAATAATAGAATCAGCTCATGCAGTATATCAACTAAATCTCTCTTTTCACATATTCATCTATCACATGTTATTAATCTTCATCAATTTAAAAATTAATTTCCTCTTATTTAGAACAGAAACAAGGATATTCCTCATTGGTCTCTCATTTGTCTGATTGCTATGAAATATAGAGATATAAGGAATTTGGTTTCCTCTGATGAAAGTGCATCAGAAATATATGATTTCTCTGAAAAATGGTTTGAATTGCCAAGGTACAAGCAAAGCCTAGTAAAAACAACATCAAAATGCAGAAGAAATGGATTTTCAAAGCAACAATATGGATCAATATAACATTATGTATCTCCTTAGCTTCCAACACAAGTTGCACCATGTCCAGATATATTCAAACTCTTTGCTTCTGCCTCTTTTTTCCCTCAAAGCTACTAGAAACCAATAATCAAGACTGAATCAAGACTGAATCACAAGACTGAATCACAATAGTCAAGACTCAATCCACAAGCAAAGCTCATTAGTTCCTATTACAATTAAAGATTGTAATAAAAGAAAATAAGTCAACTTTCAAGCAAACCATTATGCCAATAGCTGTATATAATTATTTTCATGAAGAACAGGCAACATTGTGGTTATCTCTCAGCAGAGAATCGGGCATTCTTTTCATGTGTTGTGCATCTGTCTTTACAGGCTAACAAAATTCTTTATATTAAATCTCTATATATGTCAGTCTAGCAGGTGGCTGCATCTAGCTGATCTTGGCTGAATTCAAAAATATTAATTAAGGCTGAACCTAGTTAGAAATCCAGAAATATAAAGGTTATAAACTAGACTGGAAATCAAATGGATCCCAGAAACTCATAGTAGCAAATCATTTCCAGGAGAATGATATAGAGATCACTATAAAGTTACTAGGTTAAGTTCATTTTGAAGGACACTTGATTTTTGTATATGTATATATGTCAACTCAACAGTCATCTTACTGAGAAAAATGGCACTGACTTCCTGATAAGTGGATATAAGATTGCAGTTCTTCATGCAACTGAATTTTATATATAAATAAAATGGAAGGAAGGAGAAGGAAAAAAAGATAATGCTTGGAATATGTTCCTTCCAACTTTATTATTATTATTATTATTATTATTATTATTATTATTATTATTATTATTATTATTATTATTATTATTATTATTATTATTATTATTATTATTATGAAAAAGGATGATCACCAATAATGTAGATGAAGTTGATTCAGAGTGGATATGGGACAGATCTCCACTCTTAATCACCAGTTAATACTGATGTGATGGCCATAGTAAATCAATCAAATAATCACAATTGCCTGGCTCTGCAGAGAGCTATTATAAAATATTTCAGCTGAAAGGGCTGAAACAAATCACAGCTATCCAAGCCTCAGTACACCTACGTATTTACAAAGAAACAACTCTATTGTGACAATTTCAGCATCAAGAGAGCTTGCAATGAAGCCAATACTTTCTCAAATGAGTGGGAAGGAGAAGAAATTCACATTCACTTTGCCAGGTGTTAGGGAAATCAGTCATTTTGAAAACTGACATGGGTAGCTTTGCTTCTTGCTTGCTGTGTATCCCTTTTTGTCAATTAAACATCTGAGCAACTTATGTATTGGTTCAAGCAGAGAAACAATGACCTGCCTTTCCATACCTGAAAGCTTCTGCTTTTTTGTTGTACTTTAATGTTCTCTGGGCAGGATTTATATTGTTCACAGCCTCCTTTGGAGAATAAAGGTGGTTAGAGGGCAATCTTTAAGGATCAATTTGGTACTCCTTTAGAGGGAGAAAAGATGTCATGGAACCAGTTATTACCAATATAGCTATAGGATGCTGGGGAATTATGATCCTAGCAGTGTTAATAATTAATCTGTCAAAGAATATACTACTTGTGAAAACCCATATGGAAAATTTCATTAAAATTAAATTAAGAAACGGGCATTAGAAGATGCTACTGAATTCATATTGCTCATTTATACAGTAGATTTGTGTTAGGCAGCAGCAAAGTAATCTTGGTGGATATGAAGGTACATGAACATCAGATTTCTTATTTCTGAAAAGCTTGTTCTCATTTTATGCCAGATTTGCACTATATACAGTTTTTAGAATATTTTAGTGAGGGTTGTAATTTTTTTTAAATAAAATGCACTGGAAACTCACACAGAGAGCCTGATTTAGTTCTACTAATTGCATATCTAATCTGAGATCGGATTTCAAATGAAAGCAGCATACATATGGGTGATTTCCCCTTTTAGTGTTAATGAAATACAGATATGTTGAGTACTTTGTGGTTTCTCTCCATTTGCTGGTTGTGTTTCACTGTATGCTGAATGTTGGTTGTTTTTTTCCTTCCCTGTATTTCATTATTCTTTGGGAATCTGCTTAGAGTTGTTTGGTAATTAAGCAAACTAGAAAGTCAACAGGCAAACAAATATACAAGTGCAGTTAACTTTATGTTTTAATCTGCTCCATATAAATAGTTCTCAGTTTCTGATGGTAATTGAGCCTGGAATTAGAGTCATAAGTCATTGCAGTCATTAAGCGGGTCACCATGTTACTGGACCTAATTTTGTGACTTTTTTTTGCAGTGGTTGTTAAGCAAATCCATTATATTAAATGAGTGGATTTTTTTGCCTGAAATAGGAAGTAAACTAGCAAAAAATATCAAAAACCATAACCAAAAATCATAACTGTGATTGCAGGACCTTGTAAATAGCAGGAAAGATGAGCCTGTTGCCAAGTAGCCAAAATGTGACCTCAACTTTGTGCAGGAGATAACATAATAACAGAGTTGGAAGGGACCTTGAAGGTTTCCTAGTCTAACCCCCTACTTAGGCAGAAAACCCAGTACCATTTTAGACAAATGGTTGTCCAGTCTCTTCTTTAAAACCTCCAGTATTGGAACAGCCACAATTTCTGGAGTCAAGTCATTCTACTGATTAATTGTTCTAACTGTCAGGAAATTTCTCCTTAGTTCTAAGTTAGTTCTCTCCTTGATTAGTTTATATCCATTGCTTCTTGTTCTGCCTTCAAGTGCTTTGGAGAATAGGCTGACCCCCTCTTTTTTGTGGCAGAGGAACATACTGTAGGAACATATTGAAACACTGCTATCATGTCACACCTAGTCCTTCTTTTCATTAAACTAGACATACCCAATTCCTGCAACCATTCTTCAGATGTTTTAGCCTCTAGTCCCATAATCATCTTTGTTGCTCTTCTCTGCACTTTTTAGAGTCCCGATATCTTTTTATATCGTGGTGACTAAAACTAGATGCAATATTTCAAGTATGATCTTACCAAAACATTATAAGATGATATTAACATTTCTATTTCTCTGTTAATGCAGCCTAGGATTGTGTTGTTGTTGTTTGTTTGTTTTTGCAACTGCAGCACACTGCTGGCTCATATTTAAGTGATTGTCCAAGATCCCTCTTGCAGTTACTACTATTGAGCCAGGTACTATATATTCTATACATTGTGCATTGGGTTTTTCTTGCTTAAATATAGAACTTTATTTTTTTCACCATTGAATTTCATTTTGTTAGATAGGATCCAGTGTTCAAGTCTGTATCTTGAGCCTCTAGTTCTTCTATAACTTGAGCCTATTTTCTTGGGTGTTGGCTATTCCTGCCAGCTTGATATTGTCTACTTATTTGATGAGTTCCCCTTCTATCCCCTTATCTAAACCATTGATGAAGGTATTGAAGAGTACTGGCCCTCTTGGGGAGGGGAATCCATTGCAACTTTGAATGTTCACTAAGCAACTGATTGTAAGTCTAAGACTACCTGTACTCTATTTCATTTTTCCTCCCCCATAGCCAGTTAGCATTGTCTGGCTATCAGAAAACAATCTCATTGGGTGATTTTAGAGTACTGTGGTATGGGATTAGATTTTCTTCTATTGAAAATCATAAACCCTTTCCTTTCTTAAGCTATATAAATAATGAGACTCATAATCTGATTTCTTGTACTTGGTGTGCTTGATTTCAACAATATGGTATCCATATAATATAGTCTATCTTTCATTTCCCTACCAACAATAACATTGTTGGTTTGGGGCCCAGCCTTTCTAAAAATTCAGGCTTGTGTGTCATCTTTTGGAACATCACTAAATGTCTATGGAGATTCTCAATCATCCAGGTCATGGTTGTCCCAAAGGTGCTTTTTCAAGAGGCAACTTTCTTTGTTTTTCCTTGAAAACATTTTGCTTCTCATCCAAGAAGCTTCTTTAGTTCTGACTGAATGGTGAGGAATGAAAAGATTTCAAGAAATATAAATCTTTCCATTCCCCACCATCCAGTCAGAGTTGAAGAAGCTTCTTGGATGAGAAGTGAAACATCTTCAAAGAAAAACAAAGAAAGTCCAGTTGCCTCCTGAAAAAGCAGCTTTGGGACTTTCTCATAAATACAGTTGGATGCAAAAGGTCTTACAGTACTTTAAGTATGGTATAATTAATTTTAGATTTCCTTCTGCCAATTTCCTTATTAAAGATAGACTTGGAAAGCAGGCTAATGTTGGTAACATTGGTAGCTCTTCATTTCCCTAAATAGACATTTACTTTACAATGTAAATACAACAGACAAACAAAATAACACTGGCGCCAAAACAAAGAAATCCATAGGTCTGTATGAGGCAGGGATTCTGTTTTTCACATATACTTCACATATATTGCTTTTCTGCTTTCAAAGTATTTCAATTATTGAGCATTTGTTTTAGGGTTTGGGACTAGGAAATGACTGTCCAATTTATAAATAATCCATATTTATACAGTAAGATGACTGTATGTAGCGATTACATGGATAAAATGAGCATAAGTAGTCTCTCTGTAAACTACAGAGGTATAGGCTTACTCAGTGCATCAAGTTAAGAATGTGGTAAAATTTTTATGGCATAAAAGTTAAACAAAAGTCTTCTAGAAGCCTGGAGTTTTAGGATAAGAACTATTTCAGAATGAAAGCAGAATACAAAGAAACCTACCAGTAACTTTCTTAACTCCACCTGGTTGCTAGGCTACTAGCGCACAGAGCATTTAATTAATTCTTCAATCTGAGAGACTCCACTGGTATATGATAGGGATTTTTTTTTAATTAATCCTTAATGCATATATTACTTGCTATTGCTAATATGACATTGTCCTGTAGTTATGCTTTCCAGCACTGAAATGTGCAAAATTAATGAAAATATGACAGTGTCAGTATATGAAGTATCCTATCAACTCATCTCTATATGCATAGCAGGTCCAGAAGTTTTGCCAATATATACAGTATGATAGAAATGAATGAATAAGCATGGTCAACTTCCCCTCATAGAGGATGTTTCATAGGAACTTTTAAAGAGGTGAGGCATTCCCACATTGTGCCAAATGTATAGTAGTTGTTGTGCTTGAATATTTAACTATATAAAGTCATGGCTATCAATAGAGATTTAAAAAAATGCTGCCTGAAAAAAAAGTCACAGAAATTTGTGGAAAACTTATTTATATATATATTTAAAATGTACAAGTTAGCCAGAGGTCCTCTTAAAAGTCTGATCTTTTAAATGCTTAGCATTATTACAGCAGTATGGGTTCTTTGAAAATTATTCATTTCAATATTTTCTGGAATAACCATATATCCTGAAAGTTTGCCTGAAAGCCCTAAAAATGGGGGAAAACTCAACCTGCTGGTAAATATAAAATTAAACTAAATAAAAAAGCTTGTTTAGATTCTTCTTTTATGTATATGAATAAGTGTGTGCACGTGTATTTTTGTTTACATTTAAATGAAACATATATACTCGTATATTCACTTTGTCTGTCTGTCTGTCTGTCTGTCTGTCTGTCTGTCTGTCTGTCTGTCTGTCTGTCTGTCTGTCTCTATCTATCTATCTATCTATCTATCTATCTATCTATCTATCTATCTATCTATCTATCTATCTATCTAAACACATGAATAGAATGAAAAAAGGTTGAAATAGATAGATTGAAAGACTAAAAGAAAATAGATTGAAAAAAGAATTAAAAACAAATTTAAAATATGTATTGTATATAAACAATTTCTGTCTACTCCATCTAATTTGTCAAAGGAGTAGATTTTTGAAGATCCATGCATTCTTACCTTTACCTAGTTTACTGTGTTTCTTGCCAGATATTTCCGAGGCTTAGGTTTGCTATCACAAAATTAATTGTTATCATTATGAAACAATAGATTGTGGCAAAGTAATTGATGCTTAAAGGAGAAGAAGAAAAACAAAAGAGTAAACTTGTGTTTATATGGGTGTACACTGCAAATCATTTTATTAATGCTTGCAAAATTGGCCTTGATGTTTTAGTCATTAGACATCAAGGGCATCCAGCATTACAAACAAATGAAAATAAAAGTGAAACTACTTTTGCTAAAATAATTTGGGGTTTCATTGTTTTTATTCCTTTTAATGTGAGTTACAATTTTCACTGAACAGAATATAAATTAATGTATTTCAATTAAAAATACAGAATATAAAGGAGAGAACATGCATCATCCCTCATTGCACTTCTTTGATGTCTGACATCCATATATTCAGTCTTGTTATTTGCTAATTTCAGTACAAATCCCAGTAGAGTACTAGAGAGAGGAAAAAGGAATGGAACAACAGTTGGAATGTATTATGCTTATTTGGATTTTACTCCTCATTAAGCTTGAGGTTTTAATATTCCATATTATTGAAATGTTGCTGTAGCAATCTAAGACATTCTGCTTGGATGGACTTAATACACAAATTAGCCAATAATATTTTAAACCACAAACAAGCCGACTCTATTTTTGACTAGTGTTCAGCACAACAAAGTTAGTGTTCTAGGTTATAATCAAATCACTGTACTGTGCAAGCATAATGGTTCTTTTTCAGAGCTAAATCATAGTGTTACAGTATTTGTGGTTTTAAAAAATATTTATTATATTTGGTCTTAAAAGCTGACCAACTTACAATACAAGTTCCTACATATTTTAAGGCAGAACTTTAAAGTGTATTTTTTCTTCAAGTCAAATTCATTTTGACTTCCTAAAGACATGTCTATTAGTTGTTTTTTTTCACAATTCATTTTCTTCTTATTTTCTAGGATATTTTTCAGTTTTTCATTAGCCTATAGCCTTGAATTTCCTGATAATGTTTTTTTTCCTAATATTAACTTGATGCATACTTTTTCAGCATAATTTTTACCCCTTGTTTAAATGATAGAGAGTCTGAGTCTTAAAATATCTAAGTTTTGCAATTAGAACATGTTAATATAATCATCAAAGATATTTTTTCTCCTGCTTTTCTATTTTAACAATGCATCCCAGGTTGCTGTTCTCTTACAATATTATAAAAGCAATCTTACTGCAAGTTTGTATTCCTGTCACGAATTGGTGGACTTTTATTAACTTGATGTGCTGCACTGTTTATATAGAATGGCTGAACTGCTGTTTTTAGGTTATCTTTTGCTGTTAGGCAAAGGACAGCATTATAGTGCAAGGGAAGGTAATATAGTAATTGGTATAATTTACAAAAAGTATTTTATAGTAATGGCTTTTGAGATTGCTGGAAAATTAATGCTTTGTCCATCTTAATTCATAGTCACATTAGCATACAGCACCTAAATTGGAATTATATTCAGTTTTATTTCTATATAAAATGACAAAATAAAGACAAAATTTTCAGTACAAGTCATTGCAAATCAACATGAAAAGACGTCAGAAGCCATTCCAATTAAAATACTTGGGATACTGTGCACAAATATAATTTACTTGGATCAAAAAAAATGACAAATTTACCAGACTATAACTGCTCAAAACCAAACATTCTACAGATCTGTTAGATGTGCAAATGGAGCTAGTTCAAAATTAGATAAACTTGCGCAGACTAAATCTGGCCAGTGTTCCTTTCTCATTAGAGGGAAAAATATATTATTATTATTATTATTATTATTATTATTATTATTATTATTATTATTATTATTATTATTATTATTATTATTACTACTACTACTACTACTACTACTACTACTATTACTATTATTATTAGAAATATTATTACTGTTCAGATAATCTTGCTTGACAACGAGGCAGGAAAAATATAAATTTAATAAATAAATAACCATTTGAGTGAGGACCAATGTTTATTTTGGTGTTTTTTTTTTCAGTTACATGGCACAACCATTTGGTTGGTTGCTGATGACTGGGTGTAATCTAATATCAGTAATACCAAATGATGTATCTGTACTGCAGATCTAATGTCTGAAATCTAATGTCTGAAAATCCAACACTTGGATTTTTTTCTTAAAGTTCTGCTATCTTGTTTGATTATCAGTTCTGAAGAATTCAAAAATACAGTCCACTGTGTTTTCCCCATCATGGGCCAACATGACCGTGCAGCAGTTGCTTCATAAGAAATCAAGAAATTGCCTTACGTATATTAATTCATACAATAGTCCTGTTAGTCAAGAATTGTCAACATAGGTTGGTACCATTCCAGCAAGAATAGTATGAAGATGCTTCACCAAAGTTACATTTATATTTAACTTGGCACTGGCTTCAGGAAAATTCTGCATTCTGTTCCCAAACTAAATCCATGATAGTACTCAAGCTTTAAAAAGGGCTTGTTGTTGACTTGTGTATTGCAACAGCCTATTTTTTTTTAATTCACTTACATTCAGGCTTTATTTTAGTTTGTAAAACACAGAAACCAAATTAGTTACTTCTAGGATAGACACTCACACACACAAAATATATAAACTTGGATTTACCTATTGGATAAACATAAAGATCATAGAGATAGTACCAGTGGTTGCAGAAATGAGTCAAACGATTCAAGATCAGCAACAAATCAGTTAAGCAAACATTATTCTGTATTGGTCTGCTCACAAATGAATGTTTTTATATTTCTCTTCTTCCACTAAGCATCAGCTAGAATAATCAAGGTTAACTGGCCAGAAAAATGCTGACCAGCCTTGTATCTCTGAGTATCTGGATCTGAAACTCCCTGCATTCAATAAGGATACTGGGTCATTGTTCATAATTTACTCCATATTGTTTCATTAAAAAAAATAAAGATTGTTGACTAATTGAATATGCACATCTGAATGAATCTGGAAAGCCCTTAATGCAATTTGCTATCAAATTGTTGACAAAAATCTCATTTTAATTATTTCATTGATTTAATACAAACACACTCTCAACCCAGAACATTGTAATTGGGGTGGGGGAGAGCAAGAAAGCAAGCAAGAAAGGACGGACTAAATAAGATATAGCAATATTTGTATATGTATATGTATAACTATCTTTGTTTTAAAAAACTGAATTAAACCATGACCTCATTGGACATATTATCCAATTTTAATGCACTTAAAAAAGTATGTTGACAATAACATTCATATGAAAATCCACAAAATTGGCACATACATGCGCATATATACGGTACACACATATACATTTATATTTACCATTATAAAACATAATATAAGCATCATTATTTTTAAATTAATCTCAATAAGAAACTAATATTCCATATTAAACTTCCAATGAAATGCAACATTTTGTATTACAAGTAGTCCTCGACCTATGAACACAATTGAGCCCAAAATTTCGATTGCTAAGCAAGACAGTTGTTAAATGAGCGATGTCCCATTGTATGACCTTTCTTGCCACAGTCATTAAGTAAATCACTGCATTTGTTTAGTTAGTAACATGGTTGTTAAGTGAAACTGGCTTCCCCATTGACCAGGGGTCTTCAGCCCTGGCTGGGTGAGGAATTCTGGGAGTTGAAGTCCACAAGTCTTAAAGTTGCCAAGTTTGAAGACCCTTGCCATTGACTTTGCTCATCGGAAAGTTTCAAAAGGCGATCTCATGACCCAAGGACACTACAACCATCATAAATACATGACAGTTACCAAGGATTTGAATTTTGATCCCAGGACCATGGGAATGCTGCAACACTCATGAAAAACAGCCACTTTTTCAGTGCTGTTGTAACTTTACACAGTCGCTAACTAAAAGGTTGTAAGTCGAGAATGACCTTTATTTTATACTATGAAATCCCATCACAAGTCATGCTGATAAAAACCAGAAAAACGTTTAAGACTGAAGTCTTTAAAAATGAAAGTTGATTGATTAAATCAAGTAAAGGGCAGAACAAAAGGCTTCAAAATCTCAAAATAAATTGACCCTCAAGAGACACAGATATAAATTGAGAGAAGCCTTTATTTTGTTCTGTGCACTTTTACCAGCAGTCATTCACATTTTAAGACTCTTTCACTCATTTGAATGTGCAATATAAACATCTCTCATCCTTAAAAAAGTGATGGTATTCATGTATAAGTATGCAATTGTAAAAATTAAGAATGGCTATTATATAATGAAAGATTCTCGTTTTAATTGCAACAGTCCAAAAGATCATATGTTCTCACTGTAGTAGTTAGAATGCATTTCTTTTGCTATGCAGTTTCATAATTGTGAGTAACAATCAATTTTCAAACTCGGAAATTGACATGATTGGGAGTTGACAATAATGGAATAATATAAAGAAACCTGAGTCTTGAAAATAGTTTTATCTAACTTTGTCAAGATTTAAAAACTTAGATGCTAGGAATTTTGCTTTTCAATGCACATTTTCAAAAGGATAAGATTTCTATTTGAAATGTATGATTTGTGTGACAATTTTTTCCCTTTTTTTACCCATTGTCTACATTTACAGCATATCTTTAAGAATTGCACAACCATATCTGGATACTTCATTCTCTGTGGCTATTCAAAAGAATTTCATGTTTCTAAAAAAACCAGTATGCTGTCTGAAACAAAGAATTCTGTGTCAATAAATACCAAATTTAACAACCTGTAAACAAGCCTGCAAGAATATTATTTGAATCAGAAATATAGGATTTGAATAATATAAAAATGAGAGGCTTTAGATAAATGAAAGGTGGAAATGATAAATCTGGTGATAGATTCTGATGAAACAAGAATTATCCAAATTCAAAATTTTAATAAACAATTTATAGTGTATGGCAAAAGTATTTATTGTAGGAATGATTTGTTTTTTAAACATTTCATAGCCTTTAGTAGCTTACTTGGAAAAATATATTTATGACTTGATAAAAGTTAAAACAGGAGACTACAAACAGCATGACAAAGTAGCAACAATGGTGTATTGGAATATCTGCAAAAAATAGCATTTGGCTGCATGCAAGAACTGGTGGGACCATAAAATAGACAAAGTAATAGAAGATGAAGCAGCTAACACTCTCTGGGACTTTAGACTTCAAAAAGACCTGCAATTCAATATCCATTACTTAACAATTATTGATAAAAAAGGGGGAAAATGTCTGGACAGTGGATGTGGCAGTGACTAGAAACAGTAGAACAGAAGAAAAAATAAAACTGGAAAAAATCACAAAATATTAAGACCTCCAAATAGAAATAAAACAACTGTGGCAAAAGAAAACAAAGATAGTACCGATAGTAATAAATCCATTTGGTACAATCCAAAAACTTCTGGAACATCACTTAAACAACACTAGCATTTATAAAATCACCATCAATCAATTTCACAAGGCAACTTTACTTGGAACACCTTACATTCTGCAACAATATCTTTAACATTATCAAACAACTTCTGCCTATCCCAGGAACTTTGGAAGAATTCAATTGATGATTAACAATGGCAAATCCAGTCTAAACATTAAGCTGACTGTGGGACCAAGCATAATTTATTAAATTTATATTCTACCCAACTCCTAGCAAGTTTGGAAGTTTACAATGTTTATAAACATTTAAGAGCAATTTTTTTTAAAAAATCCAGTACAAGAATGACAATGGCAAAGAAAACAAATCCAGAGGGGAATAACAAAGAAGGGGCATCTACAAAATTATATGATTTTTCTTCAGGAAATATGGTTGATAGAAAGAATGTGACAGCATTAACTAGTTACAGTACATTTGTTTCTAAAAACTGACCACGAGGGATAAAAATGGTTGTGTGCATTAACTGTCCTTGCGGAAACATGTTGTTCCAGTGTCTTACCAGTTATGAGACCACTGCCATGCTCCGTAGATGTTTTGTATATAATTAAATGGATTGTATGTATACGTTCACTTCCCTTTGTCATGTTCTTATCATACACTAAATAATAAAAAGTGTCTTATCTCATGAAAACTTATTTTAGCTCTCATAACAGTAATACAGGCAGCCAGTTAATAAAGCTTGGAGCATTTACTGCAGATAGATGGAAGAATGATTGAAAACAAGTCTGTACCCAGAAGGAGAGGAAATAGAATTAATATCAGGAAAGGAGAAAGCAAAATACCTTAAAGAAGGCATTAAACTAAGAAAGATGCTAACGGAAAAGGAATTCAAAATAGGAAAAGTTAAAAAAAATTAAAAAGGAATTTAAAAAAAGGAAATTTAATCCAAACACTTTGCTTCATATTATGGAAACTGAATGCAAAAAGAGGAAATGATCAGAAAAGTCTTTGAATAATTTAACAGTTTAACAGTGAGACCAAGGATTTGTTTGATTATGTGCCATCAAGTCATGTTCAAACCCTAGTGACCACATAGTTCTTCTCCACCACCATCTGTTCCAAATTTGACTTTTCAGCAAAACATACAGACAAAGCTGAGTGTCTATTTTATAAATAGATACATAAATTCCAAATCAATTGGGACATTTGAATCTACAGTCACAACTAGTTTGGTAATGTAAAAAGTTTCTTAAGTAACTTTTCTACAGAGTAATGTGATTCATCTAAAATTATATGTTATAAATTTATAAAGATAACTTGAACCAGTTAACACTGAAAGGATTAAAATTCTATATATGTTGCAAACAGAGGATATGTCCATAAAGTATTCTTAGAGAACAGCTCAACTAAATACAGTTTATGAATGGAAAGAAGAGGGCTAGGGAAAAATCAAACTAGTGCAGAAGTAAACATTCCAAAAATACACGCAGCTCAAAAGAAACAGCTCAACCAAAACAACATTCAGTAAACACTGTTAACAACTATGGAGGGAGTTATATAAATGGACATAATCTGGAACTGACAGTGATTCATACAGTGCCTCAAGATCTATTGCTAGCTGAGATGTATAGGACAACAAAGATGAATTTCTCAGGAGTTCATAAAACTACCGCAGATTTACACACAACAAAGCAAATAGACTAAAAATCGAACTCTGGATCCCTCAAGGGTGCCCAGGATGCAACATATAAGTTTACACCAGATAACCCTGGAGTTAAAAATCATTGTGTTTACAAAGACATTCAAGGAATTTTAAATTTAATAGAAGAAGTGAAATGGCCAAAGGTTGATTCAAATACTTCAAAAGAAGAAAAGGCTGGAAGCCAGCACATATATCAAACTTCAACACAACTTTGTAGATAAAAAAGTCATCAGAATCCAGATTCAAGATGAAGTTAATCAACAGAGTTGATAAAAAACAGGAATACATCCACAATTAAATTATATCCTGGAGATAAATAAGATGAGCACTTTTTCATTTTCTACAAAAATATGATTTTTCTTCAGGAAATATGGTTGATAGAAAGAATGTGACAGCATTAACTAGTTACAGTACATCTGTTTCTATAAACTGACCCCGAGGGATAAAAATGGGTGTGTGCACTAATGAGGCTCAATGAACTTAATTGCAATACATCTGGACATGGGAGTAGAAGAAAATAAATTTGGAAGCTATAAGGTAGACAAAATTCAAGGACAGAGGCTGAAATCTAAAGAGAAAATATTAACATGCATTAACATCAATGTGCCATTCAGATGACAGGTATATTGGAATAACCTGGAACAGACATTATGTGTTATATTATTCCTCAAAGGCAGGTTTAATTATTTGTTGGGATTTCAGTGCTAGAATTGGCCCAGGTTTGGAAATATTGAACTTAAAGACTAATTTTTTTTTTTTTTAATGAGACCATGCATTCTAGTCCTGTCTTGGGCATGAATCCACCTGGGACACCTTGGGCAAGTCATTTTCTCAGAGCCCTAGGAAGGAGGTAATGGCAAACCAGTTCTGAAAATCCATGCCTCTACATATTTTTAATGATTTGGACAAGATAAAGAGCATTTACAGAAGTTTAAATTAGAGAAATAGTACTAATATCTGAAAGATATTAGTAAATAATGTAAATAATGTCTTCTTATTTAAACTCTCTCATATCCCAAGATGTGAGAAAATCTTTCTAGACCTTCACCTTCAGACAGTGCCAACAGCCTATTTGGATGGAAGATATAAAAGATTATCAGTTCCACACTGTTTGTGCATTTGTAATAATTGACAGATAGAAGATCTGACCCATTATTTATTGCAAATTATATCAGGAATTTACAGTTGGATTTATTACTTGTATTCAAATAGTATTATTTGATGACACAAGGATTGTCATTCTAAGAATGAATTTACCTTCATAAAGATGATGGCTAATTTTACAAAATATAATACATCCAGACCAAAATGGTTTTTTACCCCAAAGACAAATCAGAAACAATATTAGAACGGTCTTAAATGTTTTAGAGTATTATGAAATACATTCAGGAAAACAGGCAGCTTTGATTTTTTTAGACGCGCAGAAAGCATTTGATAGCCTCAATTGGCAATTTCTTTTCCAACAGATTGAGGATATGAAATTCGGCGAGAAATTTAGTAATATAATAAAGGCAATATATAGAACACAGAGAGCTAGTGTAATATTCAATGGAGAGAACACAAAAAGTTTTGAAATAAACAAAGGGGTAAGACAGGGATGCCCAATTTCACCTCTACTCTTTATTTTGACTCTTGAAGTACTTTTAGTTCAAATTAGAGCAAATAAAGAAATAAAAGGGGTACAGGTCAAAGCAGAGGAATATAAGTTACAAGCATTCGCTGATGACCTGGTTTTCTTCA
>NW_015386562.1:991938-996237 GCF_001527695.2 Protobothrops mucrosquamatus | reverse complement strand
AAAAAATTATTGGGAGCGGATAAGAGATTGGATACAGGAGATAACTGAGATACAAATGGATTTCAAACCAGAAATATTTCTTTTGGGCATAATAAATTTAAAGATGGAAAAACAACTCCAACACATCATTATACACATATTGACTGCAGCCCGTATAGCATATGCGCAATGTTGGAAGAGTGAAAATATTCCCACAAATATGATTATGTATAAAATTTTGGAATGCGCAGAAATGAATAAACTTACGTCAGAACTAAAAGATAAGGAAACGTCAGAATTTTATGAAATTTGGAATAAATGTTATAATTGGCTAGAACAGAGAAAGAAAAAGATATAATTATTGATGTATATAAAATGTAAATAAGATGTAAAGAACATTTAAATGTAAAGCACTGTTCTGTTAGAAGAAAAGATTTATGTTTATGTAGTTTTGGTGTATGGTGTATGGTGAAAAATAAAAAAAAATTTTAAAAAAAAAGATGATGGCTAAAAGATAGTGAGGAGTATGAATAATGTTAAGTCCTGGGAATAATGGCGCTTGAGGCGATTCATCTTCAACAAGTCTTTATTGTTTGCTCCACTCTACGAACAACCAGAGCAGAGGCACGCAGGCCTCTATTTATACCCTCTGATCCCCGGGCAAGTTCAACCAATCATGAGGCGGGCTTTTCCCGCCTTGCACATGCGCACAAGGCCGGCGCCGCTCAGTCTGGTCCCGGGCAGCTTCTGCAAATGCCCGGGACTCTTGCAACGTCCCGAGCCTGCATCTTGCAGGCTCAGGACACAACAAATAATAAGTAATATTTTATAGCAGGCAGCATCATTTTTATGGCCACTCAGAGTTAGTCTTTTTTATTTCTTGCTTTGGATAATATTGAGACAAAATAACAGCTGACAGCAAACAGTGACTCTGTTCAAAGCCATTTATTAGGCTGTTTTGATGCACAGAACAATTTGTAAACTGTCAAAGTTCAGATCTGTTTATCCACAATTGAAACCATGCCACAAATGAAGCAGAAACATAGCTATAAATCTAGTTTAAGGTACAAGGCACTGACTGATAAACAGGAGAACAAATGTGCATTGTAGTTCTTCTAATGAACAAATAAACAGTTCTGCAGGCTAATGGCTCATTTGTTTCAAAATGCAAATGGCTCTTGCAAGTTTGTCAGAGAGTTGTAAATTATTTGACACCACATGCTGCTGATTTCTGGATTTATAATTGTATCTCAGTAGCAGATACGCTCCTCCCACTTTTTTTTAAAGGTAAATGTTTAGTTTCCAACTTCCCCTTTGTTGTGCTCTGATTAATATGTGTAGTATTTATAATTATTCATGTATTTCTGGTTCAGGTTTTTGGTAAATCCTTTTTACCTTTTAAAAACTATGCCCTAAATTAGTGTTTTTCAAACTTGACAAGTATGACACAGGTAGATTTTAATATCCAGAATGTTTAAATTTAGTCAAACTTCAGTTATGAATATATGCTGTTAATTTTGCTATGACTGCATAAGTTTCCAGTCTTATAACACTGGTAAGATATTTCTTTTCCAGAATTGTACCAAGTTTATCCTTGTGACCATGTACATTTATCTTAGTAAACTGTGATATCATTTGATTTCTATTTTTTATAATAGTGCTGTATATGCCTTTCCAGTATTTCTCCGGGTTTGTTTACATGTCCACAAAAAAAGATCTTTAGATTAGATCAGTGTTTCTCAAACTTGACAATTTCCCAATGATGGCTGGGAATTTTGGGAGTTGAGGTCTTCATATCTTAAAGTTGCCAAGTTGAGAAACACAGGATTAGATGCTGGGGAAATTGAATAAGAACTTCAGTTTCATTGGATATATTTTGAAACATTTTTGTTAAACTACTTTCATTTATACTGGCTTATTTAATCTTAGAATAGCAATAGCACTTAGACTTACATACCACCTCATAGTAGTTTATAGCCCTCTCTAAGCAATTTACAGAATCAGCATATTGCCCCAATAATAATAATAATAGTTGGAAGGGACCTTGGAGGTCATCTAGTCCAACCCCCTGCTCAGGCAGGAAACCCTATACCATTTCAGACAAATGGCTGTCCAGTCTCTTCTTAAAAACTTCCAGTGTTGGAGCATTCACAACTTCTGGAGGCAGGTTGTTCCACTGGTTAATTGTTCTAACTATCAGGAAATTTCTCCTTAGTTCTAGGTTGCTTCTCTCTTTGATTAGTTTTCATTCATTGCTTCTTGTCCTGCCTTCAGACACTTTGGAAAATAGCTTGACTCCCTCTTCTTTGTGGCAGCCCCTGAGATATTGGAACACTGCTATCATGTCCCCCTTTGTCCTTTTCTTCATTAAACTAGACATACCCAATTCCAGCAACCGTTCCTTATATGTTTTAGCCTCCAGTTCCCTAATCATCTTTGTTTATAATATTGTTTCAACCACTGACTATGCTTTAATTTTGTCCTCAGAATTTTTGAGTCAAATAGTGCAGTGATTGTCACAGATATTTTTGAAATTTTCTTAAATACAAGTAAACAATCATGATAAATTAAATCATTTGGGAGTATTGGAAAAGTTCTGATGCAAGCTCAAGTTTTTCAAATGTAAATTACTATTCTAAGAAGGGACTTTTTAAAAAACTGGTACCCTCAAGTTCTGTTAGATAAAATATCACAAGTTTGGGATTTAATCCTTCATTTTTAAAAGTATTTTCTATATGTCATTTCAATTATTTAGTGACTGAATTATCTGAAAAGTTATGATTCAATGTTTTCTTCATATAAATTTAGCAGATTATCTAAGAAAATATATCTCACAAAGTCTAAAGATTTGGGCGAGGGTGGAGAATCCATCACCAAAACAACCAGATGAGATACTCAACATACATGAAAAAATTGGTCAAATTCTTTTGAATTCATAGTAAGTGAGGATGGGCTGTCTTCAAAATATGAATGGAGTTTCATCATTTTCTTCTTAGTCATAGTCTTAAGAAAATATTTTCCTATTATTTATGGAATAAAAATGCTTCACAGTTCTAAGGCTTGGGTAATCTATAGCCCATGGGCCACCTATGGCCCCAGACTAGCATCCATACTACAGAACATACTGAGATTGTGTTGCTCAAATTTTATAACAAATGATCAAATGTTGGACTTCAGAACTTTTTTGTTTGGAAAAGTAATGGTTTAAGTTAAGATTCATATCTCTAATCCTGCTACACAAAACCAAAATATGGCTTAAAAATTTTCAAACATATTACTTTCAGTAAATGTATTCACACCAGTGAATGGCATCCTGAAGCTTTCCAGAAAGTCAGAAGGTTGAGCTGCAGTGTCCAACTCTCAGACATATTCTCCAAGCAACCTCTGAGAAGGATGCTTTTATTAAGGGCTAGAGCTATAGAAAAAGGTTAAGATTTAGGATTAGGGTTAGGAAAGGGTAGGGCTTTTAGCATGTACTTCAATCCTACTAAAAAATGGAATCCCGATATCTGCTTTTTAAAAACAAAAAAAATTCTAATTACATGTTTAATTTGACATTAATTGGACCTTATTTTAATTAGTAAGTTAGACTTCAAAAATTGTGAGTATTGGTCATCTGAAGTAGATTCAGATTTGAATTATTATACACAAGCATATAATATTCTATAAAGGATTATAGAATATCTGTTCTTAGCATAATGGCCTCAGTTGCCTGTAGAAATAAAATTTGCTGGGGTGGTTTGAGGAATGGATTATGTGGAAGACAAACCAATTGTGTGTGCTAATCAAACTCTTCAGTTCTGAACACTAAAAAAAGCATTGAAGATGAGCTGTACAGGAAATGCTGTTTATAGCTCTAAATTAATGTTCTATTGTCATCCTTGCACCAAGAACTTTTAACATTTGAATCAATATGCTTTTCTGTCTGGCTCAAAATAACAAATACTGCTCACTTCCCTTTTTCTTTGCAGTTCCTAAATCACAGTATTCTCTTCTCATAAATCCTCTTGTGATTTTTAGTTTCTTAGGTATTTGGTAAGAAGTCTGCTCTTCTACAGAAATATTTAAGGGGGGGGGAAACCATACTTTTACATTATAGAAAATAATTAAAAACAAACTCACTTCCAAGACCGAGTGGCTGTGGCTGCCGGCGCCGCGGCATAGTCAGCTGACTCCATCGCTGACTATAGGGGGCGAAATTCTGGCCCCCTCGGAGAGGGTGCGCAATCTGGGGGTCCTCCTGGATTCGCGGCTGACGCTGGAAGATCAGTTGTCGGCCGTGACCAGGGGGGCGTTTTATCGGGTACGCCTGATCCACCA
>NW_015386562.1:963230-991171 GCF_001527695.2 Protobothrops mucrosquamatus | reverse complement strand
GGGTGCCGTCAGCCAGACAGTGCCGGCTGGCGACCCCCAGGGGGAGGGCCTTCTCGGTGGGAGCCCCCACCCTCTGGAACGAACTACCCCCAGAGATCCGGGTGATCCCGGATCTCCCCTCCTTCCGCCGCGCCCTAAAGACATGGCTTTTTCAACAAGCGGGTCTGGCCTAGGGAATTTTAGCGGGGTTTTTTAAGGGGAATTTTTAAGGATAATTTTAATGATTGGCCTTCTTAAATATTTCCTTTTAATTCGGTTTTTAATATAGATATTATTGTATTATTGTATTGTGGTTTTTATGAGGCTGTTAGCCGCCCTGAGTCCTATGAGGAGAAGGGCGGGGTACAAATTAAATTATTATTATTATTATTATTAACTGAACATATTAGCATTTATACTAATTTTGTTACCTTGCTATTTAATGCTAACTGTACTTATAATAACTTAAGAGTTTGATTTTTGCAGATGTCAAATTATTTCTATCACATATCTTTACAGTATAAGTATTAAAGGTGATTTACAATATTAAAATATAAGATAAATGCAAATCAAACAAAAGCACACTGATAGTGGAAAAATTGACAGCACCCTAGACAATTATGATTAAAGGCTTAAAATGTTGCAACAAAGCAAAATGCTGAAAAGTCTTTGTTCCAGCTCATAAAAAGACTAAACATTCCAATTTAAAAATCTACATGGTAGATCCTTCCAAGTAAAACTGCCAAATTTATATTGGCAAAGTCTATCCTTTGAACTTTTTCATTAAACCGAGGTTGAGAACACATTTTCCAGATGCTAAAACTTCCTGATTCAAATTTAGTGTATGTAGCTTGGCATCTCAATCCCATTCATCAAATCATATTTCAGTCTCTCTCCCACCTGTTTCTGAGTTAATTAGTCTCTGTTAACACTTATCTCTGTTTGGTGTAGACTTTGACTGACAGATCCAGAAGATGTCGAGTTATATTCCGTGAAAATGCCACAACACTTCTGTCACTGAAAAGCTAGCATTTGTCCAAAACTTTGTCATTCTTTTTCAATCTTTTTTCCTTTAAAAGATATTATCATATCTTCTTATATCAATCCGTAATCATCAAGGCAGAGCCTTTAAATTTTGGGTATATTAAAACCATTTCATGCCAATATGATATGACCTTAAACTTTCTGTAGGAGAGCATAAGGTATACGTTCCAGTTTGGATGGTGTTTGCATATGAAAGGTGAACCTATGCTTCCTTTTTATTTTGGAGGAACATGTTATTTGTAGTTCCTTAAAGCAATAGAGCCTTTTCTTGCCATCAGACAGCTATAGTGTGATCCTAGAAAATGGCACATTTGATTTAAAAAATTGCAGATAAGTATTGCATGTGCAGCCCCATGGGCTTCAAAACATTGCACAGCCCTAATATTTAGACAGCCTCTTAATTTACATATATATATATATATATATATATATATATATATATATATATATATATATATATATATATATATATATATGAGTCTTTGGTCATTCGGGTTTTCTCCCGTGTAAGATTAGAAGTATCATAGCGACGTTTCGATGAAATCACATTCATCATCATCAGGCTTGTGCTTTTAGCTTTGTGCTTCTTAGAGTAATATGAAATGNGGAGTGTTCTGTTTGGGAGGGGGGTTTTTTGGGGTTAGATTGGTTTGATATGAGATGGTGAGATTCCTTGTTGCTGCCTGGTCTCGAGTTCGAGGTCGTGTCATTTCTTTATGGTGGATGTTAGGATGTCCAAACATGTCTGGAATGGGGGGGTTTAAAGTGGTTAATGATGTAGCTGTGGAATGGATTATAATTTATAATATAAACACCCGTGAAAACCTTAAAAAACAAATATATATATATATATATATATATATATATATATATATATATATATATATATATATATATATATATATATATATATATATATATATATATATATATATATATATATATATATATATATATATATATATATATATTCCTGTTGGAAAACATATTCTATACACATTTACATTTACAGATTATATTATACACACAAAATATATCTTATATATAGATTGCACATTTTTAAAATCTGTCCTATAAAAAGTTGATATTTAAATCATTTTCTGTTAAAATAAGATGTAAAGCCAATTGACTGAAAAGCACCAAAACAATCAGTTATTTAGATCAATTATCTCTCCAGGCTAGTTTCAGCATTTCAGTAGGTGGAAAATACAGTCAGACAAAGGAAGAGTTTGAATTTAGCAAGTCAATTTATCTAAGCCACTTAAGATCTCTACTGTTATTTTAATATTTAATGGTTCCCATGCCAGTCATTTAGACAGCTTTCAGTAAAAATTATTTTTTATTTTAATGTGTATGTTACTGTTCTGCATGCCTCAGTTAGCATGTATATGTCAATGTTGACAATAAATATTTTTAAAATGTCATGAAACCTATACATTCTACATTTTATATGTTTTTAATAAATTCATGTTATGAAACTAATCTTCATAAAATGATGAGCCTATGCCAGTGGTGGCGAACCTATGGCACGGGTGCCAGAGGTGGCACTCGGAGCCCTCTCTGTGGGCACATGCACCGTCTCCCCAGCCCTTCCTCCTCCCATGACCCCCTCCTCACCAGCAGCCCCCCTGGAGGAGAGTCACCTCTGGGCGTGCCCCATGTGAAGCAGCGCACCCAAGGACATGGTAGCTGGGCAGCGGGGACAAGACTCTGCCCTTGCGCCCTGTCATGTGCAGATGCTGCTGCGGGGCATGGGTGGAGGGCGTGGCTGCCATGGCGCTGCTGGGCTGCCTGGGTGATCTTTGGCGGGCCGTGGAGGTGGTGGGTGGCCCAGTAGGCAGGGCAGAGCAGGGATGGGGGTGGGGAGGCGGTTTTTGGGCACTCGGTCTCTAAAAGGTTCACCATCACTGGCCTATGCTATAGATTAAAAAGAATTTTTGGCTTTGTCTTTTTAAATATTTCACTCAAGTAAGATTCTATTGCAAACTCTGTATTTCAAATAATGTCAGGAATTTAATAGAATAATCTGGGACAAAATAGACTGTATAATTATAAGCATTGTAATGGAAGGAAAGGTCAATAATACGTAGATTAAATGAACTCCTATTTATTGAAGGAACCTAGAATACATATGTTAGCAAAGACCAATCAAAGAATGTAGCGTTAGTCCCCTTTTCCAAATGAGATCATTAGGAGAACTGGCATGGACAACCTCTTGAAATGTCTTCCAAGCATGAAAAGTATCAAACATAATTTTCAGTTGATGGTAACTGCCTAGATTGGAAGCAGCTGATTTTAAGAAATCTCTGGGTTTTGATTAGTAAAATGTTTTAAGAAGATTACAGCAACTACATTGCAGTCTCCTTTCAACAATAACAACTGAGTGTTGTAAGGATTATGGTGGTATAAAAATCTAAATGAATGAATCAATCCACAATTAGATGGATTTGCAGAAGCTAAACCATAAACAGATATGATAGGGTTGACATTATGAGGGAGGGAGGGACGAATTCAAATATATACCCACAAAAAATCTGTAGTTCCCTTTCTTTTCTACTGTAAGGTGGTACAATAGAGGAACTGGAGGGGCTCTTGCATCATGGGCCAAGAGTTTAATTGTTCATTTGTGTTCATTTTGCTGTTTGGAATTTTCAGGAGGTATGTACATTTAGATTATACTAATGGGAGGTATGGTGACAAATATTTAGGAATCCTTGCCCTAAGATATTTCACTTTGGACAATCTATTAAAATGTTTCTCTGGTTTATTTCTTCATTCTTTTTCTTGATTTAGGATCCTATTTACTATTCCTTTATTCAACATGCTAAAGTTTAAGTCTTTGTTGCTGTCATTTAGCAAAATCAGTTGGGGCTAATAGAATACAGTAGTTATAGAGCAAACAGGTGATTAGAGAATCTTCATCCTACACTGCCTGGAAATAGAAAAGAGTTATTGCAACTATGCAAACACATTAACATAGTCTTGATAGAGGAGCACATGCCAGTTTAACAAACAAAGGACTAAAGTAATCACTGGATATGGAGAAGAGATAAAGTAGAGCCAGGATTTTCAACATATTTCTTATTAAACTGAGCTATTAATAACAGTCCAGAGAGTCATTATGTGAACACACCATTCTGTTTCTCTCTTCCCCTGCCATATTTTCCAAACATATTGTAGGAAAGCTTTCTTCTTACTATACTGTCTTTCCAAATAAGTCTTGCTGCTGGATGCACACTATCTCTCTCAATATATAACATGATGATCTCCCAATTTACCTATGAATTTGGAAAGTTGTAGACGTAAATACTTTTATATACCTACATTTATTACTATGAATTGATTTTAAAATAAGGATATTTAAGGCTGCCACATTACATATTAATAGTGCAATTTCTCTATTGAGGAAAAGTTAATATGAAAAGTTATCCATAGAATCTGGATTTTGCACACTTGAGTTATTTATATAATACTTTATTGGACTACTAAACTTCCAAGATAGTATACTGTAAGGACTGGGAGTTGAGCCAATTACCTTCCTTGTAAGAAGAATATCCATCCAGAGTTGTTGGAAACAAATATGGCTGCAGATAAATTTCATAATAACAATAGCAATAGCACTTAGATTTATATACCACTTCACAGTGCTTTACAGTCCTCTCTAATAATAATAATAATATTTTATTTTGCGGTCACAGACCAAAATGCAAGAGCAACAAAAGAAAACACAAGAAAAATATAATCACAAACAATTAAGCACCAGCAGTCCTCTCTAAGTGGATTATAGAGTCAGTATATTCCCCCCCCAACAATCTGGGCCCTTATTATACCAATCTCGGAAGGATGGAAGGCTGAGTCAACCTTGAGGCAGTGAGAATTAGCCTGCAATACTGCATTTTAACCACTGCACCATCCTAGCTCATTATAGATAGATAGATAGATAGATAGATAGATAGATAGATAGATAGATAGATAGATAGATAGATAGATAGATAGATAGGGATAGAGATAAGCAGTGCTTTTTTTCTAAAAAAAAAATGGTGCCAGAACTCACACACGTCATACAACCCGCCTTGCCTACTCTATAAGGTTCCATCCAAAAAAGGTGCCGGAACTCCATTTTGGGTGTTCTATGAGAAAAAAAGCCCTGGAGATAAGGAAGGTATAAAGTGATCCTCTGATCCTCCATGGCAGATGTAATCTAAATCAGAAAAGGCATATCAAAATCAACTTGTTTCTATCTTATAGTTAGTCCTTAACTGATTGTGTATGTTTGTATATATGTGATTTTTCTTCTCTGTGGTATAGTCTTGTCAATTAAAAAAAAAGCCAGAGCTGCTTCTGATTATTTCTTTTCTTCTAGTGTATACTTGTATACCTGTATCTTAAGCCTGTCTTCTGGAGTGTTGGCTATTCCTGCCAGCTTGGTGTCATCCACAAATTTGATTGATTCCCCATCTATCCCCTTGTCCAAATCATTGATGAAAATGTTGAAGAGCACTGGGCCTAGAACAGAGCCCTGGGGCACCCCACTGCACACTTTCCTCCATGTAGATGTGGTTCCATTGAGGACCACATGCGGAGTATGGTCGGTCAGCCAGCTAGGAATCCATCTGGTGGTGATGCTGTCTAACCCACATTTTTCTATCTTATCGAGTAGTAGGTTGTGATCTACTTTATCAAATGCCTTACTAAAGTCCAAGTAAATTATATCCACAGCATTCCTCTGATCCACTAATTTTGTCACTTGGTTAAAGAATGCAATAAGATTTGTCTGGCATGATCTGTTTTTGACAAACACATGTTGGCTTTTAGTAATGATTTTGTTTGCCTCTAGGTGTTGGCTGATTCGTTGTTTGATTATCTTTTCCAGAATCTTCCCAGTATTGAGGTCAGGCTGATAGGTCTGTAATTTTCTGGGTCCATTTCTTTTCCTTTTTTGAAGATGGGAACTACAGCAGCTCTTTTCCAGTCCTCCTTTAGTTCCCCAGTGCTCCAGGAAATATAGTTCAATGGTTCCAAGATCATATATGCCAGTTCCTTGAGAACCCTGGGGTGTAATCCATCTGGTCCTGGTGATTTGAACTCGTCTAGGCTGGACAGGTGCTCACTTATCATTTTCTTGCCTATCTTAACTTGTGTTTCTATACTGTTTTTTTATGGCACTATTTTTGATAGGTTGGTCTGTTTTTTCCCTTTGTGTAAAGACAGATGCAAAAAACAAGTTAAATAGTTCTGCTTTCTCTCTATTGCTAGTCACCTTCTTACTACTTTCCCCCACTAATGGACCAATCGTTTCCTTCACTTTTTTCTTGTTTTTTACATGTTGAAAGAAGCTTTTTTTGTTATTTTTGACTTTGGTCGCAAGCCTTAGTTCATTTTGAGCCTTGGCTTTCCTCACTTCATCTTTGCAGGCTCGTGCTATTTGTTGATATTCTGATTTAGTTATGTGCCCTTCTATCATTTCATCTCTGTTATGAGAATTAGGTCAAATATGGCTGAATGCCCTAGTTCTTTTCTCTACTTTTTGGCAAAGTTGTCTGCTAGGTTTGTCAGGAATCTGTTTGATCTTCCACTTGTTGCAGAGTTTATCACCCAGTTGATGTCAGGGTAAATAAAGTCCCCCATTACTATTGTGATGTGCTTCCTACATACCTTAGTTAGCTGAATAGCAAAAAGTTCATCTATTTCTTCTGTTTGGTTGGGTGGCCTATAGTATACACCTATGGCAATGTCATTCCCTCCCCTTTTATATTGACCCAAATGCATTCAAGATCGTTTTCATCATTATTGTGCTCTATTTCTGTAGACATGTAGTTATTTCTTATATAGAGAGCAACTCCACCTCCTCTTTTACTTGGTCTGTTACTTTTAAATAATTTAAATCCCTCTAGATGTGTGTTCCATTTGTGGGTTTCATCCCACCAAGTTTCCATAATGGCAACAATATCATATTTGCCCTCATTTAACTGAATTTCTAGTTCACCCTGTTTATTGCCCATACTCTGTGTGTTGGTGTATAGACATTTGAGTCCTTTATGACTGACCCTGTGTTTACTTTCTACATAACTTGTGTGGTGCCTGAGTTTCCCTATTTTCTTACCACCTGTTTGATTAGTGCACTTGGTGTGGGAGTCACTATTAAAAGTTTGATTTTGCCTCTGGATAGCCCACAAAAATCCCATCATTGAAGTTGCTTAGGGCTGCTGAGAGTAGGTAGAGTACGTATGTATCTAAAAAGGTCAAATCATGGCAACTGGACCAACTGAGATGTTAAAACTGAGATGTTTTGTTCCCCTCCAAGTAACTTCTTCAGTCAAATGAAAATTTTGGATAGGCAGAAAGTCAGAGAGTCATTGGAATAAACCAACTCTTGGCAAGATGACAATACTATGACTCTCTGCCTATCCAAAATTTTCATTTGACTGAAGAGGTTACTTGGATGAGTAACAAAATGTCTCAGTTTTAATAAACTTTGGTCCAGTTTCCATGATTTTACCTTTTCAGATACATCCTTACTCTACCTAGTCTCTCAGCAATCCTAAGCAACTTCAATGATGACATTTTTCTGGGCTATCCAGAGGCATTAGGTGTTCGGAGCACATGTTCCTGTGGATTCTCCTCCTTTTTCTTTGGATAGGCCAATCAGTGAAGGGTAGGGAGACCACATGAATGATATTCTGCCAGCAACCATCTTAAAAGGCAAAGTATTAAATTAATTAATACTTTTGTACCATCTATTGATTGCCTGGAGAGAATATTGTGAAGTTCATAATGTTTCCCGACTGTTTTACAGAAAACTAAAGTCTGCAAGAGTAAAGACAAAATCAAAGAATCAGAAACTGTTTTGAGTGGTTTGTAAAATGAAAGACAAAAAAATAAGAATTATAAGTCTCAGAGAACTCATGAGAAGACTATAGCAGAAACTAGGCAGATTGCTTATTTTGTACAAGTGTGTGACTTTGATAAATAGCCAATAAATAAAACACCAGATTTCTAGATGTACCTGATTTCCAGAATTCAGCAGATTCCCAGAAACAACAGAGGTCTCTTACAATGATTGCAAAAGAGTTTAACAGGGGAGAGAGAGAGAGAGAGAGAGAGAGAGAGAGAGAGAGAGAGAGAGAGAGAGAGAGAGAGAGAATATAATATGAGTATTACATGCATGAAAGAAAAATGATCCTTTGGAAAGATTCCAGTAGATAGCATATCTACTAAAAAGCCCCCATATGTAAGAAGAATCTATCTCTAATGTCTACCTGAGTTAAACTGTGAAGTCTTTTCCAATCTAAATAGTCAATACCAGTATAGCACTCACTTATAGGGCTAGTCAGCTGTGGCCATAGCTACTGAGAATGTCAGGCAGTTACAAATGCCTTTTACTCTTATTGATTTGAAATTGATAAAACTTGCATAGTATTCAAAGTTCATTTCCAAGAATATCCTGTTTAGAATCTACATTATACAACATCTGTCTGGTAATTTTACTTGACTACCAGTTCAAAGTAAAAACTCCCATTAGAGTACTAAAAGGCTTTGAAAATAATGCATGCTGTATAACATCCAGTTTTAGTTTAGTCTTATACATGCTTTTATTCCCCAAGCTGACAAATCTGAAACCATAGTAATATAATAATCATGGAAGAGATAATCTTACTTATCCATTTTCAAGCAAAGAAAGGAGATTGCCAAATTGTTCTGTAACTATAGAAGTACAAGATATTCCTGCATCTGGCACTTTCAAGTAGAAAATTATGTCAATTATATTTTGAAAGGCATTGCAATGAATGTCTGCACCACATGTAATCAGTAACATTTCTGCCAAAAATTTGACCTTTTTATTTTTAGCATTATGCAATTTATTTTTCATCCATTTTTATGTAGATATATTGTAATTGCACCTTCTTTTTAATGTTATGAATTCAGCATAAGTAGAATACCTTAAATTGTGCCTTCTTTTAAACTTATATCTGTCCTGTTGACTAACTTGAGCTTTAGAATTTTCATACCCTCCCTGGCCTCACCCATAATGTGCTTGGCAACACTTTTCTGTTTTGTGTCATTGTCCCCATTTCTGGAGTTGTGCCTCTTTTACCATGGAGCTGGCTTTTGTTCCATACAGGTGCATAGAACAACAGCCAAATGTCCCCAGGACCCATCATTATTTGTACAGCAGATATGCTCCCTTGCATATCCCTCATATGTGAAAGAGGCCTATGCAGAGAACTTAAAATTCCAACAGAGTAGCATGGGCCTATGTGTGCTATTTATATACCATGTCCCTGCATTCTCTCTTTGTGAATAAACGTTCATCTCACATTATCAACACTTCCTTTTTTTGATATGCCCATTCAATATATTCAAAGAGGGTCTAAAGGTGCCAATTTGTCAGGACATCTGGTGTAGGAGAGCACAGATATTCTGGGGTAGGGTGGTGGGCTTCCTGACTATGGAATATCTTGCCCTTAGAGGCCGGAGTGGCCCTTTCCCTTATGATATTTCAAAGATTGGTTAAAATCCTGGCAACTTCAGAAGACCTCTGAAGATTGCATCCTGAATAAATATACAATACTACGAATGAACTTTACATGATGATTTATTAGTTTAGTATTGTAGATCTCTTATATTACAGATTTCATTATGTAAATTATTAGCTTGTAAACTACTTAGAATCAGATATAATTAATGAAAGTAAGTGTCATAAATAAATAGATAGATAGATAAATAGATAAATAGCCAGAACCTCTTGGGGTTCAGATTAGGGTGAGAAGAGAGTGTGAACTGCTTGATATCCCACATGTACTGACATTAAAACAAATCAGAAGCCAAGAAAATGTGGGGCATTTGTTTCATTTTGTTTTACTCACTGAGATTTATGCTGTCTGGTTTTCTGCTTTAGGGCTTCAAGTTGCTAATAAAGACCCCCCCAAAAAATTTAGTCATAACAAAATAAAATAAATGATAAGTATAACAAAAGAAACTAATTTTCAGAATAATCAAGTCAAGACTATAAATAAACTTCTCTAAGTGATGAACGGTGAGGGTTATAGGGAGGTAGGATTCCTTACCTTGAATAATTACATGGATGTATCGAATAAAACATGTATATGATGACAAAAGAATATCATACCTCAGTGAAGGCAACTTCATTGAATACATGCATTTTGTGGCTTCAAATGCACATGCGTTTTGTGGCTCTGTCCATATAACATGCTTAACATGTTTATTGAATTGGCATGTTTTTGGTTTGCACACTGTGTTGAATCAGCAACTAACCAACATAACATACAACACTATGCTATAATAAGCTTAATCAATGTTAATGCTGATAATGTTAATGTTAACAGACAGTGTTATTGCAGCAGTTAGGTTGTAACTGAGGTGGTTAAGCATGTTGTGGACACACTGCCAATAGGTAGATGGATACAGCAGTTCACACTCTCTTCTCACCCTAATCTTGATATGTTACACTGACTGAACTCATAATAATAAATGTATAACAAACCTGCGAGTAAGTGACTGGGCAGGAATAGGGCCACTAAACAAGATCCTGTTCATAGCTTTTGCCTTCCAGGTTTAAAGTTAGATGTAGAATTGTTTCGAACAAGGATTATTTCAATCATCTACTTGAAGGAGAGTATTTATTTAATTAATTAATTAATTAATTAATTAATTAATTAATTAATTAATTTATATTTCATATTTCAACCATCTATCCCCTTCTAAGAGGGGCTCTGGTGGTTGTATTTAATACTAAACATGTTACTAAAATTAATACTGTTTTAACAAAGAGTAAATGATTATGATTGGAATGTCAAAGATGTAATGCTTAATCTAAAACTGAATTCATTTGAAATATTTTTGTTTGGTATTAAATTCTTTTCTCTTTCATGGTTTTAATAGAAATACATTAGTAAAGTGAAAATATAGTGGTTTAATGGGGTAATAGGGTAGTGATATCTGTCTAGCAGTAGACCATTTTCAGCTAAGGTTTGCTAAGAGTATTAGAAATCACTGAATTAAAAAAATGTGACCTCATTTCATATAATAGCAATACAGGATTGGCATTTGTAGAGCTTTCAAAAAGGCATAAGCAAAACATTCATTTTATCATTTTGGAATAATCCAGAGGACTATTTTCAGATTTTAAACTACAATTTCTCCTTCCCTTGTAATGTATGCAACATTCTGCATGCTGAGTTTGAACACTTTTGTGAGCAAACCAAATATTTGTTTGTGACATGATTAGGTTCCATAACACACACACACTAGATTTGAAATGGCCTTTAACAAAATACATTTTAAAGGACATTTCCCTGGTTGGTGAACTCCTAACCAAAAGCTGTGAAAACGGTGGACAAAAAAACACCAACATTTTCTAAATGCTTCAGAAAGGTTCTTCACTGGGACTCCATGAAAGTTTTCAAAGGCATTTTCAAGATTCATGGCAGAGAGTCAGTGCTAGTTGCTCTGCTGAATCATCATCTGCTGCCTGAAAATGCTAACAGCTAACAAGAAGTTATCTGGAATGTCCTTCTCTTCATCCAAATACTGCCAAAAGATTTATATATACTTTCCACCTGGCTCCCATCCAGATGATGCTAAGGTCATCCCAACATGTCATCCCTGTAATAAAACTGTAATGGATTTAATACTGTCATAGGCAAATGAGTCTAGCATAATTTATTGACCTTGATGACTCACACTAATGGCAAAAAAACAAAACAAACACACACACACACACACAAACTGTGGACTGTTGTCTACAGAAGCACAAGTGCCAATAAACTGATTATCCTACAAAACTGTTTGGGAATCAAAAGGCCAAGATAGCCAGTCCTCTGGAATTTGTTTATATTAAAGGAATCTGAAGAGCTTGATGTGTACTTCAAACTTTGCCAGGTCCATCACCTGTTAGCTCTGCAAGACAATCTAGCGAGGAAGCATGAAAATAAATACTAACTGTACCTTTATTGTACGGTTACATTAACATAATCTTGCAAGTCTGAAAGTATCCCTCCATTCCCTCACATTTACTCTCCTAGAGGGTTATATTATACTGATCTTAATACTTTTATAGGAAGACATCTATTAAGACTTTACTTTTTAAAGCAATAAACCATTTTAAGGGTAGTTCCCCCAAACTGGACCTACTTCAGATATGTATAGAGATTCTAATATTCTGAAAAAGAGCCACTGACTGAGGAATTGTGGGACCCCATATCTACACATTTTGATTGCACTTATGTGAGGAAAGGTGTTTTAAGGAATATATTCAGACTAATATAGGTGTCCACCTTTGCCATGCTAGCACCACATACCATTTATATTCATTATATCATTCATTGATGGAAAGTTGCCTTGGCTGACATGAATCATTTTTTCCTGCTGTGTGCTGGAATGAATAAAAATCTTACAGACTAAACAATGATTTGTATTCCTGTATAAAATCTTTATATTATATTATACTTGTATTATATTATACTTGTAGTATATTATACTTTATATTATATTATACTAAAATCTTGATACTATAGGCTCTCTCTACCCTTTCTCAGAATAGAGACAACCATCGGAAAACCATATCAAAATGGAAATTCAATGTATTTTCTGAAGAGTATTGTGATTATGATTATGGCTGATTCTGTTTTTTAACAATATTATCTTTAAAGAACGAAATAAGATTGCCCTTGGATGTTTTGTAACTGGCTTCGTTTCTTCAGAATATGTTCAGAAGCTTACAAGTTTTTATTAGCTATATTTGGAGAGTCAGAAACATTGAGTACATAAATCTGAAGTTAACTGAGACTTATTCTCATAATGCAAAAATGATTTAGCTTTATGTTCAAATGCAGCTGTTAACTTGCATCCATTATATGGCTGTTATGTTAAGATATAAATGTAGAAATGTTGATTTCTTTAAAAAATATCTCTACACTCATGTCTAGAATGGTGATTTATTTTTCCCCAAGCAAGGGGCAGGGAGAAAAATTAAGTTTTTCTCTTTTTGTGCCCCATGGATTAGGTCAGTAACTACTTACAATAAACAAAAGTTAAAACAGAAATTGATTTTATATGCCACCTTGTTTTGCTCTGTAATTCAGAAATACAACATCAGTATAGATGTCTTTAGGACCAGGAAAATGTATAAATATTAATATTATATTTAAACAAAAGTAACCTCCATGTTATAACATAAAAGCAATTTTCCAAACACTGTGTTATTTTTCTTATTTTATTGCATTTTATTATTATACTATTCTTGTAAATATGTGAAAGATGTGAGGTGAGATTTTAATTATTGATAATAACAATTCTCCTTGTAAATAATATTAATTACAAACAATCAGATCATTGGCAAACAAACAAATCTGGAAGACCATCCAAGTAACCCAATTTTGACTGTAGGTAATATGCTATGTCCTCTGTGACAGTTTTATTTTGGATGGTATAAATATAAGCAGGATGAATATGGATATGTTTTAACATTACTGTACAAAGTTTTTATTTATTGCTTAGCAGATACATAAGTAGACTTTATTTACACCTAGCTATTTCTTATTAAGTAATTCCATTACCCACACTCCATTCCTAGCTAACTCTTTTGTTATATCTGCTGCAGTGTTTCTGCTGATTAGGGAAACCTGGGAACTGAAGTTCAGAGATGTTAAAGTTTCCAAGCTTGAGAAACAATGGTGTACTGACTTATTTACAAAGTCCTTAAGTAAACTTCTTAAAACGTTGCGCACTGAATCACATTATTTTGCACTTCTTCCTAATATTCAGGACTGTTTCTTTATGTGGTGCTGAGATAAGTTCAGCTACCCTTGCTTGTTTCACTTTTACTTTTCACACATTTATCCTACCTGCTCTTAGTCAGTACTCTAATTCTGTCTCTCAGAGCTCCCTTTTCAGACTGGATGAGTTGCATGATAATCTGTTTCGCCTCTCTCTTTTAGACTTTTATTTAGGTAGTTGTTGCAAGACTGCTTTTCTTTTTATTAGGCTGTTGTTGGTTTTCTTTGCTTGACTTCTGGATCTCATTATGTCTCAGCTACTGCTTTTCAGTATTCTGAGTTGTCTAATTCTGTCTCTTTTCTTCCTTGCTTCTGGTAAAACTGTCATCTTCAAATAGTACATGCACGCATACACACAGATCTATCCCAGCAGCAATATATGGTTCCCAAAAGCCATAGTCTGACATTGAAGTAGAGAAAGTTCAGAGGTTTTTTATTTTATTTCCAGAACAGTTGAAAATCTGCCACAGGAAAGGAACTTGTTATAGGAGGCTTCTAACCAAGAACAGGCTGGGGTGATGATGATGATGGTGATGGTGAGGATGATGGTGGGAGATGAAGGTTTCTTTTTCAGCTACCCTTCAGTATAAATTTACATAGAAAGAGTTTGAATCCTCCAAATTCTTGTATGGGAGCTTCCTTCTAAGCCAGCCAACAAATAAAATGTTATGTCTGTATGTTTAAGCACTGAAACTGCTTAAGTGAGAAATATGCAATTCTCAACAAAATCCATACATAGAACAAAATGATACTTATAAATGTTACAAATAGGAAAGTGTGACTGGTGAAAAATGATATCTGGTCTAAAAGGAAAATAATTATAGAAATCTAGTAGCACAGATCTTTATTAGTTTTGATAAGCTACTTTTTTTCTTTGTAATTCTGAGGAGGAAATAGTCTGGTGAATTGTGAAAGTATTATAATTCATAAAATATCTAATATAAATTTCAAATGCTTGTAGGAATTATTAGATTGATATCAAAGTATAATTACCAATATAAATTACCAGATGAAGATGATTTCTCACTATGGGACTCAGAAAATATATATTATCAAATACCTATATTCTGGTCCTAAACCATTTCAAATTAAAAAGGAAATGAAATAATAGACATTGATTGCATTATGCATACATTTGAATATTGAAAATATATGTTTGCTATGTTATGTTATTTTAAATTATTTGCAGATTGCCTCAGTGCAGACTCAGCATGAACAAGGCAAGGATAAACACTGTTGGTCACATGAAAGTCTAGGGGGGAAATCTCTCAATTGAACCTCCTCAAATTTATATTCTGTGTAAATCTTTCCCTTATATATGTATAATATATTTATCTTAATATATTAATGCATGATTTTAATCATATTTATAAATATATGATTGTGATCAATGCTAGAGAAAACTGAATATAACTTTTAACTTTCAGATTGTGTGATCAACATAAAAACAGAACTCTGAAACATTCTGCCTGGAGAATACAAAAATCAATATTTTTCATTCATCATGGATTCACTGGCCAGAAATAATTAGCACCAATTTCTGATACTAGAAGGAATAGGATCTATTCAAGTCATCAGACTCCATGGATTTTTTTCAGCACTAATATATTCCTGATGACTGTGCTAATGTTAAACTTTAATTGTCCTCGGCATTTAATGTTTCCTCAAAGTCCTTGGTGAACAGAAAGCATAAATGATCACATTAACTTAATTTCAAAGTAATTCACATGTACCTTGTGAATAATTAAGAATATAGAAACAGTTCTTCCATTGCTTCGGTTCTTTCTCTCAGTGGCCTACATTTCCACCATTTTTGGCTTCTATTTCCTTCTCATTTGTTCTATAAATTCTAGCTGTGAACACTTCCTTGCTTAATCACCCCCAAAAGGTTACATTACAGCAGTTGTTCTCTGTCCCCAAGAGCCTTTTAAAATATATGTTATAAGCTATTGGCTAAAAGAGGCAAGATTTCTGAATGGATCTCAGTAAATGAAGACAGGTTGCTATGCCATGCACCTGAAAGCATCAGGTTGGGAAATACTGACTTTCAGGTGCAATTGGGAATGTCCCACTGATTTTATTAAAATCAGGTTTCATTGTTCCTGACTAAATTATTTTAGATATAATAGTCATGTCTGTATCACCTGTACATAAACTTAACATAAGCAGCATGCATGTGACGTTAGCAAGGATTATATAGTGGGTCCCATATTCCAAATTAGTGGTGGATGCAAATGGTCTCATAATTCATTTCATGACTCAGCTGGCCTTAGATAGACCCTCAGATTTTGTATGATTAAAGTTTAACATTAGCACGGTTATCGGAGCAGTTTGGTTATTAGTTATCCAAACCCCAAAACAAAACAATGATATTCTCTAAAAAGAACAACTCCTTCATAGATATACAATCAATAGAACCAGGCTAATTGATTTAAATATCTGGGTGCATTTTCTTCTAGACATCAAATGATATATATCAAAAATGCCACCCAGGAACTCAGAGAAATGTGGTGGCCACTGTAAATTTTTAGGAGCCAGAATGGATATTATATACTCGAATCCTATATTGTTAGTTGTAAAATCAATAGCACAGTTTCTTTATGGTGTGCAACTGATCCTAGCATAAAATTCCATCCATTTGGAAGAATAAAATCATAGTTTTTGACAGCCATATTTTCTACACTTCAGAATGTCTCCGGTGCTGTACTTAGACTAGGTGGGCTAATTGGTATAGAAAGAACAGCTTGGCAGTTAAAATTTTTTTTATTGGCTTAGAATCTATTTCCCATAGGATATCTGTTCCAGTTATTATCTTATAATTTAAATGTAGATGGTATACAGTATACATTAACTAAAAAACTGTTTCACCTTGTCATCTCCCTGATTTCTTTCTAAATCTGGGTTCTAAATCTTCCTTGGAGCTTGTTAAAACAAAGATTAAAAGAAATTGAACATTAGCATAATTTAGCAGCAGCCCACAAGTTATACCATCTTTTCAGAGAATCAAGAGAACCAAATCTGCACGCTATTAGGTTATCCTTTACTCATTACCAATAGCCTTTTTCTAGGTTATGGATGGCAGATACAAAAGAAAGTCTGTAGCACTTAGGCAATCCCCATGTGCCTCTAGTAAATTTGAAACCCCATAACATGTTTTTCTAGGGGATAAATTCTATGTGGAACTGCACTCTTCATAAATGGAAAAACTGTCTGACTCCCTTGATCGATGCTATCCAGAAGTTTTTTAAGTGATAGGTGTACTGCACCTATTTCTAAGTTTTGTACTGTAGTCATAAAGCTATATCATATCCATATTTTAACAGAAGTACAACAGTTATTAAACTGTATTTTTGGCAAATGTTTGGGTTGCTTTAATACATTAACTCGGGGAGCCAGTGTAATTATTATTCATCCCCAAAACTTGAGCAAATAAATAAGGCTACTGTATATATAACAAATTAGGTCACATTGGCCAGTGTAAGATTTTATATGGTTATATATATTCTTTGAGTTCAAAGACTGAGTTACTGACAGATAGTTGAGAAGAAATTATATTCATGGGCCACAAAGAATCACAAGTGACTGAATGACCAAATCATAAACATATTCTTATACTAGGTAAGCAGAGATCAGAATGATGGATGGATAATCAAGTGACTAAGAGAAGAAAAGGATTTGTTTCATTGTTTTATCCAGTTGTTTTTTTAAATAACATTGAAAAAAAAGGTTTTGTCATTTTTTAAATGTTAAGTGGCATACTTGGTTAGCTTGTCATTGTCCCGCTCCTTATCCCAGCCATTTTAGCCAGTCCCCTGTGGTACTAGAGCTGATGAAGTTCATACTCACATGTCCTCAGGTTTCTAGCCTTCTTGTAATGAGGTTCTTTGCATAAGTAAGCTAACAAAAGTGCCATTATGATTCTGGCACCAGTGACTCTTTTACACTTAACTCTAGTTAAGTGATTTATTCAAAATGCAGCATAAGCTTTGTTTGAGTTCAGAATTTGAAAGGCTAAAGAATTAAAGATCTGAATACCTATCTTGATGTTCACACTGAATATGAAAAGATCAGCTACTTAAGAGGTTACATTTGTTTTTTTACATGTTGGAATACCTTGCAATCTAAGATTCTAAATGAAGTTCTATGGAGGACTAGAGATCTCTGAGCAGCGGCCAGGAAGTCTCTCTAAATCAGGGGTAGTCAACCTTGGCTCTTTTATGACTTGTGGACTTCAACTCCCAGCTGGCTCAGGAATTCTGGGAATTGAAGTCTACGAGTCATAAAAGAGCCAAGGTTGACTACCCCTGCTCTAAATAAAGGAAAGACCAAGAGATTTCCTATCTGCAACTCAGACTGCTGCTCCTTTTGAAGAGACAGTGGGATGGAAGTCCTATGGTTTTCTCTTGAGTAGAGCAGCTGGCGGTTGAAGGAGAAACAACATACTTGCACACACTAGCCTTACGAAGGACACAAAACTTAAGAAAACCCTCATTTTCTTAATTACTTAAGAATACAGTAAATTTAAGGTTGAAAAGAGGTATTTTTAAACAGTGGGACAAAGAAAAATACCTCTTGGTGCCTTCCTTCCAAATTACAGAAACTAAAGCAAAGAGAAAATAATATTTCTTTAAAATTTTAATACAACAATTAACATGATCTGTTCAAAAAAAAATCATGCCAAACCAATCTTACTTCATTCTTTGACAAAGTGACTAAATTAGTAGACCAGCAAAATGCTATGGACATAGTATACTTAGATACCACCTATTTCTTAGTAAGCTAGAAAAATGTAGAAAAGACAGCATTAGAATAGAATAGAATAGAATAGAATAGAATAGAGTAGAGTAGAGTAGAGTAGAGTAGAGTAGAGTAGAGTAGAGTAGAGTAGAGTAGAGTAGAGTAGAATAGAATAGAATAGAATAGAATAGAATAGAATAGAATAGAATAGAATAGAATAGTGCTGAAAGGGACCATGGAGGTCTTCTACTCCAGCCCCCTACCCAAGGAGAAGAACCTAGACCATTTCAGACAAGTGACTGCCTAGTCTCTTCTTAACAATCTCCAGTGATGGAGTGCCCATGATTTCTGAAGGCAAGCTATTCTACTGGTTAATTTTCACCACTATTAAGAAATTTCTCCTTAATTCCAGGTTGCTTCTCTCTTTGACCAGTTTCCAACCATTGTTTCTTCTCCTGCCTTCTGATGCTTTGGAGAATAATTTGTCCCCCTCTTCTTTGTGGCAGCCCCTCAAATACTGGAATACTACTATCATGTCACCCCTATTTCTTCTTTTCTTTAGACTAGCTAAACCCAATTCCCAGTTCTTTGTATGTTTTAGACTCCAGGCCTTTGATCATCTTAGTTGCTCTTCTCTGAATTTTTTTCCAAACTCTCAACATCTTTTTTGCAGTATGGTGGCCAAAACTGATTGCAGTATTCCAGCTGTGGTCTTACTAGGATTTTATAAAGCAGTACTAATACTTCTTGTGATTTTGATTCAATGCCTCTGTTTATACAACCCAGGATTGTATTAGCTTTTTTGGTTGCTCTCATTTCTCTTTATATAAGACAAAACCTAGTGACCAATTTCTACATTAGATTTGCACATTTATCCTATCTAGTGATGAGTCTAACATTCTAATGATATCTAGATTACTTCAGTCTTCCCAGACCAGTTGGCTTTTAGGGGATGGGGTCATTTAGGTCATGTAACCCAAGCCTCTCTTCAGTTCATAAATCCAAATTAAACTTTCCCAGGCAGATAGTTTATGTAGTTTTATATTACATAAAAACAAGCCAAAGCAGCACCTATGTTAACTGGAAAATGATCTTGATGTACTAAAGATTTTTATGGTTGTATTGTAATATCCTGCCTGTCTGTCTGTTGCATCTGTCCCATTTCTTTGGGCTTTATTGAACCCTGCCCAGATGGATGGAGACAGCAGATAAGTGTTATGAAACAAACAAACAAACAAACTTTTTGTTTCTTTGTTTCAGACATTCTGTAAATATTTGTGTAGCTATATGTAGGCTTTCTATCCCATCATACATATTTTATTAGAATTGTTTGCAATTTTAGCATAACCTTTGAGAACTCCCAGCCATTTAGGCTTCTTTTCCTTTACCTTCTTCTGCCATGATATTTTATTTTTATTATTCTGTGTTTATTATACTCATTTCAATAAATATTCAGTTATGCTTAAAATTAAGAGCATCAATTTATAGAGTTACTTTTCCTGCTATTTCTTTTCTGGTTATATTTTTATTTTATTAAAAAAAAAATTAAAATACAAAACTCCCCAAAAAATGTTTTTCAAAACAAACAAATGAAGAAAAAGCATAAACCAAACAAGACATTAAAAAATGCATTAAAAAAGACAAAAAAAACCTAACATATGTACACATATTATCCCTTCAGTTGATTACTGATTAATACATTGCTACAATATTAGTTTCCCACTCCTTGCAAAACAACCCCCCAATTTTTAAACTATTAAATCTATTTGCGAATTACCTGTCATCTATATATTATATTAATGACAAAATAGTTAACAAGAACAAGAACTACAAGAACAACAATAACAGCAATGCAAGATTAAAGCTTCAAAACCTTCTGTTACCAAACACTTACTGTAACCAATTTGCAGAAAAATTACCATGGCATCTTATCTATTCCAAATCATCCCAAGCATTAACAGTAATCTGCCCTGGGTCAAATTTCCACATTTGTTTCTTAATACCATCTCTTATCTATTGTTGTCTGGTTAAATATCATCCCACATATATGGATTTGAGTCGATTAAGAAAATCTAGGTTACTTTTATTTATATTAACTTTTCTCATTTGTATATTTAAACTTCATTTATATTAATGAATTTAATTCATTAGTATTGCAAAATGTGTTGATACTCTGGCTTCTTTTCATCATTTAATAAAATTAATTTTATCCTGCTTCCTATTCTTTGAACCTTTTAGATTATCTTTCACTTTTAAATAATACTTTTCTACTTTTTAAAATTCATTTACACTAATCATATCTACATTCTTTTTGTCATGCCTATAATGTGTTAATTACTGAAGACCTTACCAGGCAGTGCCACATGAAGTGTCAGTTGTCTACACATAGGTCATTTCATGCTGAGAACTTTGAAAGAACATTGAAGAATATAATTATTAAGCTAAAAACATCTAATGTAGTATTTGGGATCTGTAATACTTCAAAAAACAGATGTGAAGTTAATCACAATATAAATTTGGTCTTGATATGACCAGCCTTCAATGCAATTGCATATTTCTATCCTAAAGTGTGTAGTACAAATTATTTTAATCAGAAATGGGATAGCCAATTGGAAGGGACTGTTGTTTTCAGAAAAAATATTTATAACTTTTCTGCTCCTTTTGGATGTTTAGATGTTTCCTTGACTTTCAACTTAATGGTATTTCTGATTATTTTTTTTCCTGTTTTGAGAATAGAGCCTAATTAATGTGGTGTTTATCTAGAGTAAAGCCTCAGGCAAGTAATATCCTGCCAGCTAATCAGAAGCTTCTATTTATGTGCAAAAGCAAAGCAACTCAAACTGAAATTAGTCAGCTCTGTTTTACAGTAAAAGTTTCCCAAATAGCAATCGATAGTCATCTTGATTAATTATCCTAGCTTCTTTGTTCATTCTGTAAAGTATATTTCAAATTATTTTAAAAAAGTAAATTAGAATGTCAAAGGATCCCTCTGTTAAAGTTCTGAAGTTTGCAAATGATACAACAATGATTGGTCTCATTTAAGATCACAATGAATCTGCATATAGATGGGAAGTTGAACAACTAGCCTTGTGGTGCGGCCCGGAACAATCTTGAACTGAACACACTCAAAACTGTAGAAATGAAAGTAGATTTTAGGAGAAGCCCTCCTATTCTACCATCTCTTGCAATACTAAACAACACAGTATCAACAGTAGAGGCCTTCAAGTTTCTAGATTCTGTAATATCTCAAGACTTAAAATGAACACCTAACATCAAAAATGTCATCAAAAAACCACAAAAAAGAATGTTCTTTCTGCACAAAACCAGAAAGCTCAGACTGCCCAAGGAGCTGCTGATACAGTTCTATGCACAGGAATTATTGACTCTGTCATTTGCACCTCTATAGGTGTCTAGTTTGGCACTGCAACCAAACAAGACAGACACAGTCTTCAACAAACAGTTAGAACTGCAAAAAAAAAAAAAAAAAACCAACAAAAACAGTTGCAACCAGCCTGCCTTCCATTGAGGACCTGTATATTGCATGAACCAGAAAGAGGGCTGTGAAAATATCTACAGACCCCTCACATCCTGGAGATAAACTGTTTCATCTTCTTCCCTCAAGGCAATGCTATAGGGCATTGCATGCCAAAACAACAAGACACAAGGTCAGCTTTTCCCCCCATGCCATCTGCTAAACAACTAATTCCAACAACACTATCAAACTACATACTAGAGCAGTATTATTTACTTCTCATTTTTCCTATTACCTATTTCCTTATCTTCTTATGATTATAAACTTTGTTGCTTGTAACTTATGATTTATATTGTTTTATTTAGTATCCTAGTATGATTTATTTTGATTGCTTATTTAGTATCCTATGACTATCTCTGAGTGTTGTATCTTATGATTTATGATGATTGTATTTTATGATTATGATCATAGGTTATCAGTTGTTGCTTGTATGTACACTGTGAGCTTATGCACCAGAGACAAATTCCTTGTGTGTCCAATCACACTGGGCCAATAAAGTATTCTGTTCTGTTCTATTCATTCTATGTCAAAGAGGTATCTTATACTGTACAGTACGCAGTCCTATACTGAAACATTTATAATAGGATTAGATAGAAAGACAATTATTCATAGTTTTACCAGGTTTTAAATATAGTAAACTATTTCCAAGTTAGTAGCAAATTCTTAAAATGTTTAGAAATTCTATGAACACTTGACAGTATGAAATAAGGGCTGTATATTTCTATGTTCAATAAACCACTAATGCTACTTAGAATAATGGAAAAGATTATTTCCTGACAATATATAACATTGCAATTTCTATTTGAGTTTATTGAAATGCTATAATGGTGGGGTTGAGTAATATGATAGTGTTTCCAATGTAAAGAGGAAGAATCACCCAGTGAGATGTGTGGTTTTATTAAATTCTCTGACTAACAGAGTTTTGTTTAAGGTAACAGAACTAGCAATTTGGGGATCGTTTAATCTCTCAGTTCTTAATTTCTTGATTATTGTTAGCCATAAGCCCGCACTTTGCTTTCTTTTGTACTAATGGAATCTTATTTATCAGTGATAGTCCTGTCAATATAACCCAAAGTTTCAAATTCACTTTTAGCAATTTAAATTTAGGCTGAAGTCTGATCATAATTGGAGTAGAATTAAACTCTTGACAATGAGTTAATTAGTACTGGTCTGAATTTGGAAATATTAGTATAAATAATTAGTGCTCTAAAAATGGGGTAAGGTGACATTTCTACACCAGTCTCTTTTATATGTGGTTTGCCTACCTCTATCACATTCTATCCAGCTTCTGTTGCCTTTCCTAACACAAAGTATGAGCAGAAAACCATAACCTTGATATAACCAAATTGTGTCAATGATGAGGGATTCATTCCCCAGAGAAGCCAAGCTTGTCAAGCATCTATGCTAGCCCTCTTGATACCTTAGAGGGCATAATGACAAAAACAACAAAGTGCCCAGAATTGGGAGGTTTTGCTAGTATGTCTTGCTCTGCTGAGGCCACTAATAAGGGATCAATCAGAAGATTCCCTCCTGCTGCTCCTGGACACTGTTCCCTTTCCTTCCCCTTCCTTCTTTCAGTGCCCTGGTGGCACAGTGGTTAGAATGCAGTATTGCAGGCTAACTCTGCCCACTGCCAGGAGTTCAATCCTGGCTCACTCAAGGTTGACTCAACTCAAAGTGACATATAGAGAATAATGTGTCACAAAATAAATCATTAAAACAATAGCACAACCACAAGGGAAACTATAAAACTAAAAGCCTTTTCAGAAAACCCAAAACATACAAAATCCATTAAAATATTATATTGCTAAGCCATCTCAGAAAACACCCCTGGCCCAAGCTTTTGGCTCCATGAAAATGTAGGAGGGATTCTTTTCTGCTCCATGAAAATGTAGGAGGGAGCAGAAGTGCAGTTTCATATATACAGTACATGAAAATATGGAGCCCTGCAACCTGAGGCTGTCTGATAAGATAGTTTCTCATCAGCTGGAGTTATAATTCTCTAGGATCAATTTTTGGAATCTTCCCACCAGGAAATCAAAAATCTTAAACTTTTTCTCTGGACTGAGTACATTGAATGAGACACTTAATTGGTCATAGTTTCTCCCTCTTTAATCTCCTCAGCATTTCAAATTGCTATTGGTGGAAATTCTATCAGGCAAGATATTGTGGATTAATTTATTTCCCAGGACTTCAAACAAAGAAAGTAAGAAGGAGTATAAACTTGGAAAAATTGTAATTTATTCAGGCTAAAATCAAGTGTTATTTTCAACAGAATCGTGTCACTTGGAAGATAAAGTATTAAATTTCTGTATTTATCGCCAACAAAGCAATACAGTCGACTTAAATAATTCAGTGTTTAAGGATACATAGGAAATGTTTACAACAGCAGTCAGCACTAACTTGCTTTAAATAAATAACAGCCAATACATATTTTAGTGTTAATAAATAATTAGTATGGCTTTGTGGAAAGCTTTATCTCAAGACTTTTAAATCCAAAAATGTAAGATGCTTGTTGGGTTTATTTGAAATTTGAAAGCAAAATTGTAAGTTACTCTGAAAACTGACAATAGATTTGATATATAGTCTCGCTATCTATGAGACTGCATTAATTGAGCCTTCGGTATAGTTCTCTTAGTGTTCAATTTGCCTAAATTGAGCGTAAACATTCAGAGCACAATTTGATGTGTCATGTTTAACCTGTATCCATTTTCATGAAGATCAGTAAGAAGACAATCTATAATGTGGTATTATCTCCTTTGGGATTTGAGTTACATAGCAATAGCACTTAGACTTATATACTGCTTCATAGTGCTTTACAGCACTCTCTAAGCAGCAATATGCTTACAGAATCAGCATACTTCCCCCAACAATCTGGGTCCTTGTGTTACCGACCTCAGAAGGATGGAAGGCTGAGTCAACCTTGAGCCACTCAGGATTGATCTCCTGGCTGTGGGCAGAGTTTGCCTGCAATACTGCATTCTAACCACTGTGCCACCATGGCTCTTACATAATCAAGCTTCCTATGGGTGTCTATGAAATAATTTGCCTTTTTAGATTCAAAAACAAGGTTAGCCATTTTAAGGAGATAGCAAAGGGTTAGATAAGAACTAATTATGTAATTTGAAAGATTTACACAGGATGAATGTCTTCATGAGAGGCTGCATTTTGAATTGTCCACCTTTGTCAGTGTTAGAAAGCTTTCTTGTCTATGTTTATGAAAAAATGAGAAACAAACTACCATTAAACCTGAAATTATTATAAAAGGCACAGTTGAACTCTTTTTATCATTTTTATGATGTACTATTTCCTACAGTTCTGTATAGAGAAATCTGTTTGAGGCTCATATCTGATCTAAAAATTGGATTTCTGGCTTTTGAATCCATTCCTCATTCCCTTTCATTACATACAATATATCTTGCTATGGAACAATATTTCTGGAAATCATGAAACCCAAGACAGTATGTTCTTTTTCCCCATTCCCTACCCTTGGGAGAAACTAGTCATTGGAGGATATTAAAATACTTTTCTTGTGGAAATTGGAAGTTTCTTTAATACTTCAGATTCAAAGATGTTGTTCATAGCTAAAACTATTAATTACTGTATTTGGCATTTGGATAGAGAAAAGACAGACATATAGTGAAAGGAATAACTGCAAACCATTATCAATTCTTATTCACACAAGCTCCACAATATTTGGTGCTCCCTCTGTTGTTGTAGACTTTACAATTATGAACAAGTAATTTAGTGACATTGTTCAGTAAGAAGGACTGGTGTGTGTGTGTGTGTGTGAAATAATATACAGCAGGTTACATCTTGCTGAAGAAAAGTCAAGGATGACAAAGAAGAAACCAACCAGTTCAAGATTTATATCCTTAAAATATCTACATAATCATTGATAATACCACAAATGTAGAAGAAATCCCACTTATTATGGAAAGCAAATGAATACAGGTAAGAGATAGCAATGCCTAAACAATTTTGATATTCTTGAAACTGGCATCTCTTCTCTCATTAATATTGATTGCACTTATGAATTCTCAGGAGCTAGAGATAAATTCTTAATCTCAAGTATTCTTAAAACCCTTTAATATTTTCCTGCTAATTACATGAACTTATTTGCCATCCCCTTCAGCAGTAAAAAAAAAAAATGTAGGGAAGCACCAGCCTGAGCAATTTCCAATTATAGAAAGCATTGCTCTTATTTATTCTGTGGCCTCAGAAGTACAAGCTTTATTTTCTCTGCACAAAATATAAATAAGACATATTTAACTGTGGAGTACTGCAGCCAAACATTTCTTCTTAATGCTTGCATGTACAGAATTCAAGTATTAATAAAAAGCATGTCTGGAGTATGACATAACTTGCAGTATTTACTTTCTGGATTTTCTGATAATTCACAGAATAAAGATTCTCCTGATGTAATCCAGGCAGAGTGTGTGGGACTAGAAACAGCCTTTGAAAGAATTTAATAGGTTATGGATAATACCAGAGCAAAAGGGTTCTGCTTAAAGCAAGCCATGTTGGGATCTTTCTTGGATTCTTTTGCAAGTCATATGAGATTCACACATGTGTCTGGTTGAACAAACTTCACTGCCACTAGATCCAGATGAGCAAATCAGGCTTGACACAAACTTTGGTTCTCATTATTTCTATTTCTAAGAGTTGTAACAAAACATCCAATCCAAACAATTATTTGTACTAATGATAGCATGTAATTGCTTTATTCAATACTTTTGTTGGCCCTTATCAAACTAGATACAGTCTCCTTGGGGCAGAACTAAAACTTTAAAAAAAATTGATATCCTATTTGCACTACTGTCTTGTTTGCCAACCCCATCCCATCTTCCTTAACCAAGGAATGCTTATATATGTGGTGTGTGTGTGTGTGTGTGTGTGTGTGTGAACTGAACAATTCAGTTTTCAGAGAATAATTGCAGCAAATATGTAGATATGTTGATGATGAAGATAGAAAAACCTCACATATTTTACATTTCTTTCTATACTATATAATCATCCACGTCTACATTTTTGTAGGACTAGATATAGATACATTGTAAATCAAATAGTCACCCAATCTTTTAAACTCTTTTAAAAGTACACTGGAACATTCAGGTAATCCTCATTCAAAAATAATTAGAGAAAATACATTTCAAAAACATAGACTTTTAAAGAAAATAGCTTGCACTCACTACTAACCAACTTAACATGTCTTAGCAGTAGGCAGATAAGCAAGATTTGCATACTGGAATTTTAAACAAACTAACCCATAGCTCTGTATTGTTTTAAAAGTGTTACTTAATGCTTAACGTAACACCTAGGAAATACAGCAGTAACCGATAGGATGACGGTAGTCTAGATGTAACCTAAATATGAATATAAAGAATACAGCTGTAGGTCAGAAGCTGATAAAAACTAATATTGGCAATTAATGTCATCTGTGCCTCAACATTAGTGCCAAACCCAGGTTAGCTGTGTACTTGGTCCTTCAACAGGAATGAAATTTAATTTAATTTAATAATTTAATTTTAATTTAATTTAATAATTTAATTTAATTTAATTTAATTTAATAATTTAATTTATATACCGCCCTTCTCCCGTAGGACTCAGGGCGGTGCACAGCATATTAAAACAGACAAACAAAATACATCACGAACAAAAAACCCCCATAAAACCAAATTAAAAGCCAAATATTCGAAGCTGTGTGTCAATTAAAATTTTCTTAAAATCATCCCTACCTAAAATCCTCCCTAGGTCAGGTCCGCTTGCTGGAAAAGCCATGTCTTGAGGGCGCGGCGGAAAGTAAGGAGATCCGGAATCATCCGGATCTCGGGGGGTAGTTCGTTCCAGAG
>NW_015386562.1:912581-961854 GCF_001527695.2 Protobothrops mucrosquamatus | reverse complement strand
CGGCGGCAGTTGTCTCCCACGCCGCCGCCTGATTTTCCGCCGAGTCGTGGACTAGATCCTCCGGATATGGCCCAAGCTCCGTCAGGAACCTCTCAGGGTCCATCAGTCGCCTGGGACGGAACCCTCTAGGTGGTTCCGACACCCTGCGGCGAGGGGGAGCGGTCCGGAAGTCCATCCTAAGGAGAGAGTGATCTGACCAATTCTGTTATTGGATTCAGATGATCTTCTAGATCAGCAGGTTTTCTCTCTTTTATACTTTCATATTCTTGGACCCCCAAAATGTGTTGTTGTTTTTTTAAAAAAAGGTGGATATTAAATAAATTATTTAGATCAGACATGTCAAACTTATGACATCACGTGACATCACGCGACGTATCAAAACTTTTCGCCATTGCCAGCAAAGGGGTGGGAGCGGTTTCGTCATGTCACGTCCGGTTTCGTCATGTCACTGGCAGTTTGACACCCCTGATCTAGATTATGTATATTGCTACGTGTTTTGTGAATCCAGATTTCTAAATATAATTTCTAGCTATAACACTGCTTAGGAATAAGGATATTTTGGAACTATTAATATTACAAAATATTAGTGTTTGTACCAATGTAACTAAGTTACAGGATGATCTCCCAAACAATATTTATAATTAAAAAGCAAAACCCATTCTTGGACATGTTTAAAAACAAAGAAAAGGAAACACACAATTCCTTGTATATGAAGAAATATATAGAATAAATACTATTTTATGAAAACAAGATACGCTTTGTAAAGCATTATTTATTAGTTCCCTTTTTCCATTCTTCTAGAATTCATTCCTTAAGAGAAGCAGAAATATCTGAATAATTTAGAGAGAGAGAACATGCATGTTTAAGAGAAATATTCTTAGCAACATAACTGTGTATTTGTTATTCAGCACCAGTAGAATAACTGACAGATTGTGTGACTGAACGTAATGTATGTGTGTGAATGCTGTATAAGTCATATATTATCTTAGTATGACAAATAGTGCATCATTCAACTCTTAATAGATGCAAAACATTTTTGATTCAGGGCAAACAAGACTTTATTTGTAATCTTATAGATGTACTAATCATGATCCAGCATCATAGCACAATATACAGACTCTAGACAGGAGATCAGGGGAATGCTAATGTATGTTGCTTTTTGCATTGGAGTCGTAGATGAAGCTAGATTCATGACTTAGCACTATCATAACAAAAGAATACAGTGGTAAAATTCAAAAAACATATTTTGAAAAGTAGGTTATCCAAGAGGAAGGAAGCTGTTTGTTTCCTTTTTTGAAGAAGCTTTTATTTTCTCTCTATCTAATGCAGGAAATGGTTAGCTGAATGTTCTAAGGCTGCACCAGATAAACAAAAGCTATAACCTTCAAGTAGCAAGAGTGTGCTTCTGAAAATATATGAAATAAATGTAAATAAAACAGATTTCTTTCATTTATCACATTAGAGAGTAGGCATTCCAAACATGAATCACTAATATCACTGAATTGCTAACAATACTAGTGAATATTTTCAGAAAAACATTGGTTACATTTTACAAATGAAAAACCTTATGCTTAATCACAGGCAGCGGTTATCCTTCAAGGGAAAATGGTACTGGATTTCATGAAACAATGGGGCTGTTGCTGTATGCACCAATTGTGTGCCTTTGTTATTTTTTAATTTGTTTTAATTATATGCTGTACACCACCCACAACCACTTTCATGTGAGATGGGCAGCTATACAAATTTGATAGACAGACAGACAGATAGTATCCAACAAGGTTTCAGCAACAAAAAGTACTGATGAGGAACATATGCCCTTTCAAATGTTTCATTTTGCATCCATCTCAAAATAGTATACCTTTAGCTGTTAATAAAAATGAAGACTGACAAAGATAAATTAAAATAATTATATATACAGTTAAGAAAGAAAACTTTCAGTTTCTCAGTCTTGGATTATTTCAATATGCATACCTTTTGACCTATACCAGTGATGGTGAACTTTTTAGAGACCAAGTGCCCAAACTGCAACCCAAAACCCACTTATATATCGTCGTGTGCCGGGTGGGTGTGGCTCATTGGGTGGGTGTGGCCAATTGGGTGGGCATGGCCAATAGGGTGGGCGTGGCTGCAGTGGTAATGGCAGACTGGGTGGGACTAAAAAGTTCAATCAATCAATTCCAACTTTGCGAGTTCTTTTTTTTCCCACAAGAAGTTGAAATTGATTGATTGAAACTTTTTTTTTTTGCACATGGCGGCGGAGGCCTAAAGCGAAAAGGTTTTATAAAACCCAGCTGAAGGCCTAAGACTTGGGCGACGGTCCGCGTGCCCACAGAGAGGGCTCTGCATGCCACCTTTGGCACGCGTGCCATAGGTTCGCCACCACGGACCTATACCATCTTCATTTAATGCAAATTCCCCATGATGGAACATTTCAAAGTGTTCCTATGAAGAGCTGAAGCTAACTGGACTGTTTTGGATTCAACATATAATAGATTTGCCACCTATCAGTAACATTTATAATTAAAACATTTATTGACAACTTGATGTGGCCCAATAGACCACTAGCATTTGGTCCAGCATCTTTATAAATATCTGTTAAAAATAAATCAGTGTAAATTTTATACACAGACTTGAAAGACTAAATAGGAATTGGAATTGGAAATCCCCATTTTGCCTAAATAAATACTAAAAAGCCTCACTATATCTCAGATTACAGTACAGATTATGCAATATTACCATCACCACAAACTATTTCAAATTTACTGGACCCTATTGCATTTTGTACAAAAAAAAATCTTCATATGAATATAGTATATCTTCATATGGATATAGCCAAATTAATACTTCATTAAAATATGTTTCTGCAATGTCCTAAAGTTACTATGTTCTGGAAGGAAGTAATTACAATAAGTATATACTAATGAAATATATTTTATCAACCACAAGGAAATTGATAGCTAGACAATGGAAATTCAGTCTCATTACCCCTTTTATTGTCAAGAGATTAGTTCTTCAACAATGAAAAGGCAAATTTATAGTCCCAATTTACCCAGTGAATTAAAGACCTGACATTACCTATATCCTATGAATGAATAGCCTATATACTTAAATTATGCATGAGAAATTAAAATGAAATATTATTATATTTAATTGAAATTATTACATAAACAATTTCATTAATATATATGTATGTTCATGTGTGTATACACATACATCTATATATGCTTGATAAGTTCTTTTATATGTAATTTATCTTCTAATTGCAATACTTTTTCATTTTTGTTATTTTTAATCTATTTTTCTCTTGTTTTTCTCTATTTTATTAAAAAATGATCAGCAATGATAAATCTATGCTTTAAGAATAAAAATAAAAATTGCAAACTGGTGATCAGCAACTGAGCTTGCAGTATATATTTCAATTGCAAATGATGGTTGGTGGCAATTCAGTCAAATCGAATAAGGACTTCATTCATAAAAATGGTTTGTTGCTCAGTACTGGCAAGTGTGTCTCACTCTTACAAGTTTCAGTGATCATTTTATGCTAAGGTTCTTCTTCTACCTTCTGAATCATCCTTCTCGGACTCCTGGGAAAGGATAATATTAAATTTCACTATTGTTTCACTTTCTTTTTTACCCTGTTAAAGATTTATTAAATTCATTGTTCATTCAAGGGACTAATGACAAAACATATAATATTGTGATGCCAACTCTGCAATCTTTGTAGTTGTACTGCAATGATAGAGGCATAGAGGTATGGAGCTGGGATGTTTGTTTCATTATTTTGATGATATCTTGGCTTGACACGGATGCCTTGCATCCAACTTTAAAAAGAAAAAAAATTGTTCATCATTTCCAGTAGGAAGGATAAAAAAAAACAGAGTCTTTATAACAACACTGCATCTTCAAAGGTAGCTTATAAACTGAAAACAATATTATGAGCTGTCATTTCAGGACCACAAGTAATATATGGACATTTTCCCCACATACCATATTGATTAGATTTCAGTATGAACTATTATTTTATTCCCCTGAATTCTATTTTGAGGACGATCAAAAAGGTCAACTGGAGTTTCATTACGTGCATTCCACATCATGAAATATCAGGAAAGTTACTAACCTGCTTGCATAAAAGTTCCCTTTTGGAGGAAGTGACACTTCTCCACAGTCTCCCTAGATAGTGCTAGTGCAGGAATGCACCATAATTCTGGTGGCCAGAAGCATCAAAAACAGGTGCACAATAATAAAAAATGCGAGGGACTGTATAAAGATTTTCTGGATTTGGGGGAATTAGGATTTTTAGTTTGTGTTAAAATTATGTAAGGATTGTTTACAATTTTTAGTTGTTTCTGTCTCAAAATTGCAGGAAACCATGCCAAAGACTCAGAAACATGATCAGAGCTATTGGTATTGCAAAAATACATAAACAAACAAACCCACCCCCCCAAAAAAGAAAAAAAACTGGAGGAAAGATTAGAAACCTATGTTTCTCCAGGGCTTGTAGTTATGTAGAAATCAATTTAAATACAGAGCTGAAATTGTAAGGATTTCTATTGTATAGGAAAAGATAAAATTAAGTATCTCAGAGTACTACTGTTTTTGTTTGTCAAAGTTAAGCACCATGATTTATTTGTTTGTTTTTGAATTTGTATAAATTGTGATTAGATACAATTAATTTTTGCAGGTTTATTGCAAGTTTCTGTTTCTATTTTCTTATTGCTGGTTCAGTACAAACAAAAAGTGATACCATTCAACCATGCACTCTGATTGATAGGCAGACATACAGACAACTTTTGTACTGCACATAGACATGCACAAAAACATATGGCACAAGGTTTTTAGCTATACCACCAGATATTGTTTTCTACTTTGTGTACTGGAGAACACTCTGGTAAATGAACCTAGATTAGAAAGTAGATATAAAGTTTCATGACTTTTTTGCTCAACTCTTTAAAAATAAAAACAGTATTAGAAGTCTATGATGGGGAATTTAAAGAGTAATGGTGAAAATGTAGTTTAATCAGTCTGTCTGTTGACTTTCCTCGGAAAGACCAATATGGAAGAAAAGCAGCAGAATTTTGCATTTGGCCAGTGGGAAAATCAGCAAGTAGGTTTCTACTTGTTGATTTAAGTATTTATGATCATTAAAGCACAGACAGTTGCTTTTCATTAAAGCAAGATACATTGAAACAAAAGATTAAAACAATTATTTTTATTTTATCTCATATAACTTATGCCTAAGAATACCAAGCTTTTCTTCTGTGACTCAACATCTTAGATCATGGGTTTCCAATTTTTTGGCTAGCCTGGGCCACATTGAGTAAAGAGGAATTGTTCTGGGCCGCATATATAATATAGTTTTTGTATATAAATCAAATAATAATGTTAAAAGTTTATGATTTTGTGCTGCAGTGCTAGCTGTTCAGGGTCTCATGTGACCTGTGGCCTGCAGGTTGGACATGCCTGCCTTAGATGCATTAAAGTTATCCTTTTTGTCCAATTATTCCCATTCATTCCTAGTGTCTCAGTGCAACCTGCTATGTTCACAGCTCCAGTCTGTAACAATATAAAAATGTATGGATTAAATATTTTTGAAATCTATACAGATCATTATATCACAATTACTTTTTAGCATCCTGAGTGACCATAGATATTATGTAGAAAAAAAACCAATTTTAATGTTTCTAGAACAAGTTGAAAAACAAAAATCTAATCTTCCCTTTGTCCTTTTTCTCTATTTATAAAAAAAAAAATGCAAGCTACGCATTTTAGTGTTCAAGTAAACAAGGAAAAGACTCAAAGTTGCTGCCACCTACATGAAGGACATTTGTAACACAATCATGACTTTAGCCCCAGAAAGAATGGTTTTTACAGGAAACTACTTCTTATACAGTTGCACTTTGTCAAACCCTGTTCTTTGGTCTATATTTCTTTACCTTATTTCTGTACTCTCTCTCTTTTTTTTAAGGGAAATTACAGAATAAACCTTCACCCTCTTGTTATTAGAAATATTTCTCTAAACTTTTATGAGAACAAAACTATATACTGAATCAAGAAAAGATATATAAGGCTCAGAACAGGTTTTGAGATGAGCAAAGATGGATGGTATGTGGCTCTCCAGATGTTGTTAAACTGAACTCCCATTAAACTTAGCAACATAGCTAATGAGGGGGAAAGATGAGGGATGCAGGTGACTCACTCCTGCACTAGAATAATAAAGCAATTTCAAGAAACATCATAAACGATGACAGGAATTAGGTCTCAATAGTGCAGCATGACTATTTAACATCTGGCCCTAGAAGATATAGATGGCTCTGTTCCAGGTAGCAAAACATTTTCAATAGACACCGGAAAGACTCTAATGCATCAGCATTCATAAAGAAAGTTGATGCTTGAAAAATCAGGGAACTCATCTGTATATAACCAAGAAGTAGTTACAAAGAGATATGGCTATGGTGCAAAGCTAAGAGTTTAAAAGATATTTTGATGTAATGATATAGATATTGATGAAATAAAACCACAAAAAAGCAGTATTTTGGCATATGGATGCCAACTGTGATTTTTATGACCACATTCATTTTTTTCTGTTTTCTTTCAATATATAGCTTGTTATTTATTTTTACAGCATCTTCATCACCACACACTGCATACCTTAAACCAGTGTTTCTCAACCTTGACAATTTTAAGGCATGTGGACTTCAACTCCCAGAATTCCACACCCAGCACTGCTGGCTGTGGAATTCTGGGAGTTGAAGTCCACATGCCTTAAAATTGTCAAGGTTGAGAAACACTGCCTTACACGATCAAAAAGTTTTAAATCTGCAGAAAGCAAGCATCTCCTGTGATGATTGGTCTATAGATATAGTACATTTACTGAACTGAAGGATGTTCATATTCATTTTTTTTCTTTATAATTACTTGAGGAAGCCTCTCTTGCTGAGTGTGCATAGGTGAGGTATCGTAGAATTAGCCGATTGCACAGTGACAAAAATAGATGCCTATTTGCTGGAATAAAGGCTGGAGGGGACTGATATACAGAAGGTTACATTGCATAGCGTGCTAAGAACATAACACTTAACGTAGCTATGTGAGACCAATATACCAGGTTGCTTTTATCCCATCAATCATTTCTGCTACAGTATAACATGCAATAAAATATGGATTATTCCATGCACAATTAATACTTCCACCCAGTGGTGGGATTCAAATATGTAAACAACTGGTTCTCTGTGTGGATGCCATTTCCAGAAGTACATTCTGAGCCTGGGCAACAAAAAATTAGCTACCGGTTCTGCCGAAGTGGTGCGAACTGGCTGAATCCCACCACTGCTTCCATCCAATGTGACAAGCTGGAATAAAAACACTGCCTTTCCTTTTCAAGATATAAGATGGGGATATAATTCATCCAGTGAAGACAAAAGCCAATACCTTTTCTCTCAATATATTGTTTGTGATCAAATAGAGCTCTTCTAGAAGAATATATTATGGAATATGATGGCATTCATACTGACCAGCATTTATTTTATATTATTTAACTTTTACTTAGAGATTCCTATCTTGGCAAAGGCTTACACCAAAATGTAAACTAAAATGAAATGTGTTGCAAAAGACATGAATATGTATTGTGTGTTGTATGTGTGCACTTGTATACATACCTATACACAGGCATACATGTGAAAATATTTATAAAGAATATCAAGCAAATGATCTTGAATATATTAAATCATCTTAATCTTTCTATATAAAACAGAATGAAACAATGAAACTTCATGGTATCAGTTCTGTGTGTATTGATTCAGTATTTCTCATTTCATTTAACAAAATATTTTAACCAAGTTATGTTTTCATGATCTTAAAAGTGTAGATAGTGATACACACTATAAACATACATGTAGTCCTTGATTTATGACAACATAAAATTTCTGCGATCTCTAAAGCCCTATAGGGCATGAGGCTTATTTATTTGAGGGACAGCCTCTTCCCAATCACATTTACCAGTTCCATCAGGTTAGAAAGTGTCATCTGACAGACCAAGGAGTGACTTTCTGCTATTTCACCCATCCTCTGGAACATCATCCACCTTGGGTCAGATCTTTGGGCCTTCTGGAAGGCCCTGAAAACATAGCTTTGCCTTCCTAAGTGGAAATCGGATAATGTGGTAAGGATCTGCCAAATGGTTGTATTGCTAGCAAAACAATGCATTTTGGGTGTTATGGTTTGTAATAGTTTTTATTGCTTTTATTGCTTTTTGTGATTGCTATATGTTTTTGGTTATTTTGCTGCTATGTTTTTATATGCTACCCAGAGTCATATATATGAGATGGGCAACTATATAAATTTACCAAATAAATAAATAGAATATTTCAAAATATAGCTCTTTTTCAAATGATAATAATTGCTATAACATAAATGAAAGGGGTACCATCCAAAAATAAGCATACATCTTTACCTATGCTATATAAAAATGTATTTAATCTCCTTCATGTATTTTCTTTCCAGTGATGCAATGCAATCTGGAGACGAAGAAAAAATATGTAATGACATCTTTGTAGACCTGGTTATTGCAAAAGTGAAGTGGACCCAGATATAGTCTGTAAATAATATTACTCGGGACCTGAGTCCTGTAATACATTTATTAAATATCTGATATTCAAGAGTTTTTTTAGCACATTGCCTGAATAAAACTTAGAATATTGTTTCGCCTAGGATAATGATGTGAAAATAATGTGAATAAAGGGAAGTGCATTATGACATAATTCAGAAACTGATTGATCATATATTAACTATTTGATAACTGGATACTGTAGCCTCTCCCAAATTTGGGAGGGGGACTTTATAATTAGAACAAATAAGAACTACAATGTGTGATAAACAAATTCTGCTGAATAGTTAAAAAAGGAGGATAGATTTGTTCCTTATTTATGCAGCTCAGGAGCCATTGGGGGTCATACTTGCTGAATAGTCAAGAAGTATTATATGGCCATGTAAAAGATATCAGTGCAATACCTGCCAATAAAAATTTCAGTAATGACCATCACTATCTTGCATATTTTCTCATAAGCCACCATTGTACTTTAAGGCATCAGGCTAGAAAGTGAGAAACTATGTGTTCAAATCCCACTTTAGGCATGAAAGCTGGCTGGGTGACTTTGGGTCAGTCTCTCTCAGTCCAACCCACCGCACACTGTTGTAGGGAAAATAGAAGGATGGAGATGTGCTTGGATATGTTTGTCACCTTGAATTATTTGTAAAGATATTAAAAGCAGGAATACAAATAAATAATTAAAAATTAAATTAATTTTAAAAATTGGATTGGATAAAAATTGGATAAAAATAACAAGCTTTTAATTTCCACATATGCAGTAAAACTCACACATGATTTTAGAGTACAAAAAAATTACATATTTAGAAAGCCCTTAAGGAGATTCGTAAAGATTAGATTATAGCATGTTTAACATGGTAGCACTGGAAATTTTCTTTACTTAAGGAAAGGAATGACACATCAAAGAAGATGACAACAGTAATTAATTAATATAGCTCCTGTGAGGCATAAAAATAATCAGATGAAAATGATACCATAGTTATAATATATGAGATTTTGCTCTTTTCCATCCAAATGTTCACTTTAATTTAATAACACATTTATTGCAGTGCCCATGAAGTGCATGTTAACTTGAAATGAAATGAATCTTGGAATCTTCTTCCAAGATTTCTTTACCAGAATCACATGAGCATAGCTTGAGCTTCATAAAACATAAAAACTAGATGTGCAAAAAAAGTAAAATTTCCAGCTTTGCAAAAACTTAAATAAATCTATTTATTTATTCATTTTATAAGTGTGCTCATTTGATGTTAAAAAGGCGACAAATCCATTGAATTGTACTTTTATTTTAAACAGCATAGTCATTTCCTGTATTATTGTCTAAGATCTATTGTTTCATTATAAAAGTACCCATATTAGGCAATAAAAAAGAGGAAGATTTAACATAGTTAATTAATTATTATAAAATGACTGTCTTCCTAGTACTATCCAATGATTATTAAGTTATTTTCATTTTAATTTTCTCCCTTAACAACAATATTACTAAAGCTGTTAAGTTCCTTGCTTCATCAGTGAATCCCTGTTCTGTATTTCTCAGGAGCTTTCAAAATCAAAGGCTCTTAAATATGTGATTTTCAAACATCCCATCATATATATAAGAAGAGTGCTTATTTTTAACAGGTTTTTATATAAAGAAAATTGGATAATTTGGAGGATCTTACATATGTTGTCTTGAGAAGGAAATCTTGGAATAAAGATAAGATATAAATTATAATACATTATATTATTATGGCTAACTGCACAATCAGCCAGATGTTTTGGATGTGGCAAAGGTAGACTTTTATCTACCTATTGAGTCCTTCCCAATGACTTGAGATAGACAGTTGTTGTTTGATGGTGTTAAAGATGTCATCACAGGATGTAAGCTATTCCAAGTACAAGCTGCCTTTGCAATTGACTGGTGGTGATTTTGTCAATGCCAATTATTATTATTGACCTTAAAAACTACCCCAACATTTTTCTACTTACCATGTTACTTATATCTAATTCTAATGAAGTACCCAAGCATTTGCAGAATAATAAATGCAGTTTGTCTTTAAAAAAAATTTCTTTAATTGTTCTACAGCTATATATTGTACTTCTGCTACTTTCTTTTACTCAAGTTGTTTCTATGTTGGCTATTTTATTAGGTATTTGATTAATGGTTGTTTTTTTTATGTTCTGTGTTCCACTGTGAACTCCTCTAGGAAAAAATTGATAAAATTAAATACGATCATTCCGGAAACCTTTAATGATTTTGCTATTAAATCAAAATATCAAGTCAAGAATATAAAAATGCAAAATTAAAAAAGAAAATAAAAAACAAAACATACAAATGAATACATATGTAATAGAGGTAAAATTTAAAACATCAAGATATTTTTTTAATCTTTTTAAAAGATTTTAACCGAATAAATTGACTAAATGGGTATAAAAGAAGGAAGATATTTTTTTATTTTTGTATACATGAACCTAAAGGAAAATAGAATAACAATCACATGTCAAATAGTGACTGTAAAATTTTGAGGAATAAAAATTTGGTAGATGAGAAAATGTTAAATTAGGGACACAAGAAAAGAGTGCAAAGTTGGCAACTTGTAGAGAACTAAATGACAGATGAAAAGTTTCAATAAAAATGAAGTTTTAACATTACTTTTCGAGCTCTATTCAAGATTGCTAAGTTAAAAGATAGTGATTACCTTGAATTTCAAGTTGTCCATGTACAACAGTAATATTCAAAACTTTACTGGGAGCAACAGAAATATGAAGTGAAGGATTATAATTGAATGGCAGAGCATATGGCTTCCATATAAAAAACCTCTCATTCCATAACTAGCACTTCTAGAATCTCAATAACATGGCTGCAAAAGACATGCATAGAGGATGTTGGAGAATTGCTGCTGCTGGGCATAGAAAATGCTGATTATATGTTCAGATTCAGTATAAAGCAACTTCAGATCTAATGGCAGCTTTTGAAAAACAGATGTCACTTAGCTGAAATTTAGAGAAAACTTTTTAGCCAATCTTTACAGCAACCCATCAGATTAAAGTTAGTGAATCTTTTCAGGTATATAATAAAAGATGAAGCATTGTCTATGTTTTAAACTATGTCACTCTTGGAACAGTTTTTTTTAAAAAAAATGTCATTGTAAGGGTGTTTTTTGCCCTGGCCCCTCAATTTAAGTGTTCCTGGATTGCAGTGATCTTAATGCTTCTCCATTAGGCAAGGCTAATTACTTTCAAAACAACCTGAAAGCTTTTTCTTCATATGTGCTATACGAGATTTTCAAAAGCAAGACATAAATAATATTTCTTTTCCTGCATAAAACAAATCTAAGTAAGAAAAAGCATTTGCATGAATGACAGAGAGATATAAGGTCAAAATAAAAAGCAAAGAATGCTATTCTTGATTGTAATCTTGCAACCTTTCTGAAAAAGACTATTCTTCTCACCCTTTATACTGACTGTGCTTGCTAGATGAGATTTATATTATTTCTCATATGAATTTTGAATTAGCTTTGATTCAATGTAATTGTTTCCTTTCCTGGAGACATTATTGCCTTTTCCAATATACCTACTTTGCATCTCCACTGCATTTTCTCTGATTACTGCAAAATCCTCAAAAATGCTGTTCCACAGGAATAGCTATAAATGTTTGAAATGAAAAATGAAAACTTAAAAGGTATTAGGAAAAAATATTCTATGAGAAATATATTGTAATAATTTATTTCTATTCGTGTTTATACAGGAATAATTAAAGAATTTATTCAAAAGCAGGGGGTTATACATAATTGTATATATATAAGAACTAATAAAATCATTGTATGTAGAAAGAAATCTTTTGAACCATTATAAACTCTGCAAACCTATCCTGATAACTCCTGGTGATTTTCTCTAAAGAAGGCTGTTTTGAGTTTTTTTTATAATTCTCAGAGGGAAGTGATTTCTTGCTGCATCCAAAATGAGTAAAATACACGGAGAAATCCAGGTATTAGTGTTGCTAGGAATGGAGAGGAGGGGAAAGCAAGAAGGTCAAAACAAGCAAGATGGTGAACTTATCAGCACAAGCAAAGGGACAGGATTCGTTCAGGTTGTCTTGACTGCCATTTTGCCTGTTATGATGTTCCCACAAACATCACTTGTGATATAGTGCTATTACTCAGGAAGAAAAAGTAAGAACAAAGTATGGAGTTTGTAAAATTTTCTGAGTGGTAATCATTTAAAAATGTTATCTTGCCAGTGTACGCACAAGACATTTCTCACTGTTATATGCATACTGCAAAAAACAGGAGAAGCGTCAGAAGATTGTGATTTATAATATTTCTTCAGTGAATCAAACATCATTTTGCTCTTTTGTAAGTGCTGCACTTAGCATTTGAAAAAGTATACAAATGAGATGGGGTTTTATTTTACATATTTTTTTTAATGTAACTTCAAATAGAGTTGAAGAAATTAGGGCAAGATGGTCCAGCTATCCAATATCCTGTGCACTGGATTTCGGTTTAGGGAAATAGAAGTGTGCAGGAAGCAAAATTGATTATAGTAGCAACAACATAGCATATTAAAGACTGGTTTATTGTATATGTGTGTATTCAATACATACACATACACATACTACTAGCCAAGGTTGTAAGTCCCTTTTCTTGTACCTGTTTGTGGGGTCTCCCTTCTATAAGGCAGAATTTAGCTGTGACTGCTTTTTCTTGCAGCTTATAGAGTGTTATCTTGACCATGATTACTGTTTTCTCCTAAAGTGGTCATTACATTTTAATTAACTGTATCCATTATTCCACGTTCACCCTGTATAGGACATCTCCTACTGACTCTGAGGCTATTCTCTACATCCAGTAATGATCATCAGCATTTCCAGGATAAAGAGAATCATAGTGATAGAGCTTCTGCTTTGCATACAGAGGCTCCCAAATACAACTTTTGGCTTCTCTGGGTCAGGCTGAATAATCTTTCAGCTGAAATTCCTGAAAGCAATCAATATACAGTAGTACAGATAAGTCTCTGAATTTATATAAGGCAGCTTCCCATACTTATTTTGTAGAACATGTGACATCTTTGGTAACAATTCCTGTAAACTTTCAAATGGTTAAAGGAAAAGAATATATCACAAATACAAGAAAAATGATCTGTTATACCAGAATACATTATATGTATAAATGAGAGTGATATCTACCACTGCAGTTATAATCCAACTCCAGAAAATTCCCATGAGTGCCTATGGGCAAGACATTCATGCTGAGTATTTACATTCTGGTGTGTAAAGACTCAAAAATACATTTTATATTTCTGAGTTTCTCTATGTAGTTGTTGGCAATGCAGAATAATAGAATGGATTTCAATGACTTTTAATTTCATCTCCAGGGAAGTACTCATTTTAGTTTAATGGAGCAAAAGTGTTCTGCATTTATGATTAATACATACAAGAACCTTATGTTCTTTGCTAAATTCCTGGGAAAAAACAGTGAACCTCTTATGGCTGTCCTATCCATTTGCTTAGTGATGAAATGTGACTGGGTGATTCTTTTGCACAAGAATGACCACCTCAAATCAGTGACAGTTATCTCAAAAACGGAAGTGTTTCCCCATTTTGGGGGGGGGGTTTCTCTAGCTTCACAAAGTTTTGAAGGGATGCTTTACTTAAAACACTCTTTAAGTGAAGTACTCTTAGAAATTCTGTGCAACCTTAGTATCCTTCAGTTCTACTGCTTTTTTTTTTTAAGGGAAATGTTTAAATTATTTAGCATGTTCCTATTTTTTCTAAACATGGTGAATCAGCTGTCAACACTCTACATGATTATAATAGTGAAAGACAGAAGATGGTACCATTTACAATATACTACTAATTCATCTTGGCACTTGGTAGCATGACTGACCTGACTGCTTCCTCCTATCTATCACACATCATATGTTTTATTACAGTGTCTGGTTTCTATATTATGCTCTTCTGGAAAAGTCTTCATCAGAGAATAAACTCAAATCTTCACTTAGAAACCCAATGAGATCAACTAGTTCTATGACTTCCTAAAGCTAATATTGAATTTATTGATTTTTCAATTCAATTTCTATAGCTACTTATCTCAATCAATGACTCTGGCAATTTACAATTCCAAAACTATAAAATCAATTGCAACAATAAAAAACATTTTAAAAAGAATAAAAATATCCAAAATAAATGTACACGGCGGTCAAGATAGTTAGTTAACAGCAAAGCCAAGAAATGGGGCCCTTAATACACTCAGTGTCCCTTGGGAACACAGCTAAGTTTTTAAAGCCTTATGAAAGGCCAATGGGATTGGACCATTATAATCTCCATGGCGAGGACATTCCACAGAGCAGAAAAGTTCTGTCTTCTAGTCTGTGTCAGTCAAAATGCTTTGACTGATGAGATCTAAAGCATTCCCAATTTTAATGTCTGAGATCCTTAGAAGACTCTTGAAGTTCTAAGCTAGGATTTCTGCCCTGACCTAAAACTTCATATGGCTGGGAGTCTTATAGTCAAGGAAGAGCAGATAGTAAGAGTGAGGGCTCATTAATGTTTAACTGAGAAATAAATGTTTTCATCAGTAATAGTTTATTCAACATGAGAATATTGTCCTGCTTGTCAATAAATAAATGGGTTTCACCAATGCTTCAGATTATAGTTTTGAACAGTTTCTAATAGACAGACTAAGAGCAATATCTGTAAATTGGCATAACTGATCCTGGCTAAGTTTAAGTTCTTATCTTGCAATTCTAACACTTGGATTGTTTCTGCATTAAGCTCTTGTTTTTGTGTCTCATTTGGACATGGCTGGTTTCCTGACCTTGCATTCAGTTGATTGTGAAATGTTAGGGTCTGTCTCTTTACATTCCTGCAAAACACTATTCTATCTCTGTTGTAGATTAAACCTGATTTTTCTTACATTCCTTTATTCGCCATTTAAAATGTTATATCATTTTGAATGTACTTTTCAAATAGAGTGATCTGCTAATTAAGAAAATGTCATATTTACTGTTTATTATATCCTTTTTGCTAAGATAGCAATCTAGTAGGTAGGTAAAACTGAAAACAGTTTTTTAAAGTAATGAAACATATTTGATTCTTTCAAACAGCTAGATGAGAATGTACCCAAGAAATACAAAGCATTATGAAAAGCAATAATTCATTTAGCTTGTAGAAACACAGATAACCAGGACATCATGCTATATACTAATATTTGGGTTGAAACATGAGTCACAAAAGTAACAGCTTAAGAAATAACAGCTAAAACTTGTCATCTACAAAGAACTACACAAACCTAAGTGAGAAAAGAACTGATAGATCATTTCCCATTTTTTATCATCAATGTAGGGTAGTCTCAACTTTACATAAAAATGATTTACCAAAACGTAAATGCTAATTATTAAATTATGGTCTTTTAAAATTTTATTAAAGAAAAAAAGAGATATAGAATTCATTCCATAAATATGAAGACAAATAATAAAGAATAAATTAAATCTTTAATCAAATACTTAAAATATACAGTAGTTATAGACATAATGACCTTTCATAGTGTAACAATAATGAGAATAGTCACTGAATCAGACTGAGAAGCAGCAGGAACTATCAAAATACATAGGCTGTCAACATGGTACAATAAAAGTACTTATTTTTAAAGACTTGTTATCATATGAATATATTACTCCACACAGAGTATATCACAAGTTGTGATTATGGAAACTAAAGACCATTAAAACTCTATGTAAGTGAACATGCATCTGTTTCCCCCCTACTGCTACATTATCCATAATGAATTATACAGTATTTAGGTCTTGAAAATTATATAGAGGAAGCTACCATGTAATGTCCATTGCACTATATACAATAGCCTAATACAATATTTTAATTGATAGCTATACTGCAAGATACTAGCTATTTTCTTGATTTACTAAAGTACACTGTACTTACTATTTATATCCAAAACATTTACTCTATGATTGATCTATATAACAAACAATACTGTCTAAGTAGTACAAATTGAAATAGAAGTGCAAACACTTAATGTGTATTACAGTGATACAATTCACATTTTCACAAAAAATTGTTGAAATATTTATCTACGTATATAATTTTATGAACTTGACTATAATTTTACTTGACTCAATTTAATTTCAAATCCTATTGCTTTGTTGTACAATATTTGAGAAAAATAATTTCTTGTTTTTTCTTTTCCTAATTTCTTATATCTAAGGAATGATGGAAAGCCATATTTCCCAGTGCATATGATGAATTCAACGTAAGAAGCATATATGCAACCTGTTATGTATACAAAAATAATCATTGAAATATTCTATACTTGATTGTATCAGATTTGTATAATTATTCACCCAAAAATATTTTATCTCACAACTATGATTTTGTCGATCTTATTTTTGTTACAGTGTTGCAATGTCCACTGAATTGATGTCAGTTTATACATTTCAAATAAAGGTTGTGAGGGGATACCAAGCATACTTGTTTTTACTGATATAAAAAATTATCTCAGTAAAACTGATAATTGAGTTAGATGGTATTTTGTACCAGGTTGTCATTGATGGATCTCAAACTTCTAATAAATATACAGACACTCCATAAGCCTGAAGTCTATCATTTTAAGACCTGACTTTAGTTTGAGATTCTTTTATGTATATGGTATAAGTGCTATGTTCTATTAATAAGATATATCCATTCCTTGGTTTTGGATCCTGACACACATATAGTCTTTCTTTTCATAATTGCCATTCTAAGTAATCCATGTCTGTGGTGATATTAACAAAGATAGCTGATGGTGTTTGTCAGTGTTGATTGTTCTGTAATAGATTTGCAAATGTTAGTTGTTGTTTTGACATACTAGATGGTTATATTTAATATAAACAACAATAATGAAGTTCTTTCCTGAACTTTCAGTATATTTTTACTCCTTGTATTATCTCTGTTTTCAGAATAACTGTCCCTGCAATAAAATATTGGTATTTTCCTTCACTGTTATAAAGCAAAATGTAAAGATAATTGTAGAGTATTTATGACCATTATATTTTTTCCTATAATTCAGACAAATCATCTGCTATTTGAATTATGCTAGAAAGGATCTATTATATTTAATTAAGGTAAACATTTTGATTCTTTAATATTTGGTTCCTTCTAACTTCTGAACCAGTAGGGAGTTTCATAGATTTTGTGGAACCACCATAATTACTAATACAGTCAAGTCTCAAATTTGTTTTGAACAAGCCAAAAGTTGTGCTCCATATTTATTTATTTATTTATTTATTTATTTATTTGATTTATATCCCGCCCTTCTCCCGACGGGACTCAGGGCGGCTCACAGCATATTAAAAAACATAAACACATTTACAACCCCACCGAAGTAAAACCAATTAAAACCGAATATTTAAAGCTGTGCTATTTAAAAATTACTCTTAAAATATACCCGGTTTAAAATCCTCCCTAGGCCAGGCCCGCTTGCTGAAAAAGCCATGTCTTGAGGGCGCGGCGGAAAGTAAGGAGATCCAGAATCGTCCGGATCTCGGGGGGTAGTTCGTTCCAGAGGGTGGGGGCACCCACAGAGAAGGCCCTCCCCCTGGGGGTCGCCAGCCGACATTGCTTGGCCGACGGCACCCTGAGGAGACCCACTCTGTGGGAGCGTACCGGTCTATGGGAGGGAATCTGTGGCAGAAGGCGGTCTCGGAGATAACCAGGTCCGATGCCATGNTCCCGGTCCAGAAAAGGTCGCAACTGGTGAATCAGGCGAACCTGATAAAACGCCCCCCTGGTCACGGCCGACAAATGGTCATCCAATGTCAGCCGTGGATCCAATACCATTTTTTAATTTTTCATACAATGTCTTCTAGGATTAAATAAATAATTAAAAAGTATAATCCCATGTAGTTCATGGTGTAATTCCACTGAACAAAATAATAGCATACATGATTCTTATATTATTAATAAAGAATTTGAATGCACTGTTTCTTCCAAAGACAGCTATTGCCTTAGATAGCATCTTTAGAGGAAAAAAAAGGGGGGAGGAGAAAGACAGAGACAGAATGTGTTCTTATTTTGGGGTGCAAATAATTTGGAATGGATTTTACATTTGTCAGTGCTGTTTTCCCTTTGATTCCATATTATACAAAGTTCACTAATGTCTGCAGAACTGGATTTGCTACATTTTTAAAAGCAGATTGCAATATGCTTTAACAGACAGATACATGTATTATTTATCACCTTGTAACAGCAATATTCTATCATCTTTTTCTTTCAAAATATATATTTTAATTTTGAATGAATTTATGTTAACCTTCTGCACCTTTTTTATAATACAGTGGGGAAAAGAACATAATTCTTAATATATATTTTATGTTCTCACAAGACATGTACCCAATGACGTTGGCTTATTTCTCCTTCATATGGTTTAGTTCAAGGGAACATTGAACTAAAAAGAACATCTTCTTTTAAATGCCCTTACATAGGATCATGTTTCACAGTTACTTTCAAATTAGAAATGTATTTGTTTATTTAAATATATTTATAGCTGCTCATTTTGTGTAGCATAACCCTAGATGGCTCACAAACAATAATAGTACAATAAAAACAGTAAAAAGCATAAAAACCAGTGAAAAACATATTGGTGCACCAAATACAACACATTCTCACATGGGCAAACAAACTGTAAATCCTCACTGGTCTCCAATCTTATACAATCCAATCTTATACAATCCCAAAGCTTGTAGGGAATGCCAGGTCTTTATACATTTTAGAAGACCAGGAAGATTGGGGGGAGGGATGTTCCAAAGGTTAGGGGAAGCTACTAAGAAGCATTGTCTAGGTCTAATCAGATGGCAACATCTGACAGAAGGGATCTAGATTGTGCCCATCCTATTAGTAAAGAGGCAGATGCTCTCAAGGAGAGGCAATGATGCAACCAACCTGGTCCTATGCCACTTAGGACTTTAAAGGTGATAACCAGCACCTTGAATTGGACCTGGAAAAAAAAACTAGAACTAGTGCAGCTTCCACAACAGTGGAGTAACATGGACAAATCATAGGTTTCCTAAAATTGTGCATGTCATTGTATCCTGGACCCGTACTAATTTCTGGATGGTCTTCAAGAGCAAGCCCATGTAGGGCACATTGTGGTAAACTAATCAGCAAGTGACCACAGCAAGTGATTAGTTTACCAAGTGTGGTAAACTAATCAGCAATTTGGGCCCTAACTTCTAATTGGGTTTAGGACAAAAAGGTCATCTTAGTCTGATCGAAAGAATGTTTTTTTTCTTTTCTTTCTTTTTATACATTATACAACATATACCATTCTTAAATTATTTTAATAAATAATGATTAAAAATGAACTAATTTCCATGTACCAATTTTTCACTGACCAAATACTCAGTGTGTTTTGCCTATAGAACTAGATGATTATGGGTCAAAAATGATTTCTATATTTTCATAAATAGGAGACAAAATGCCAAATCCAGTCTGAACATCTGGCTGACTGTGCGATAATAATAATAATAATAATTAATAATAATGATGATGATGATGATGATGTTGGAAGGGACCTTGGAGGTCATCTAGTCCAACCCCCTGCTCAGGAAGGAAATCCTATACCATTTCAGACAAATGGCTGTCTAGTCTCTTCTTAAAAACTTCCAGTGTTGGAGCATTCACAGCTTCTGGAGGCAGGTTGTTCCACTGGTTAATTGTTCTAACTGTCAGGAAGTTTCTCCTTAGTTCTAGACTGCTTCTCTCCTTGATTAGTTTCCATCCATTGCTTCTTGTCCTGCCTTCAGGTGCTTTGGAGAATAGCTTGACTCCCTCTTCTTTGTGGCAGCCCCTGAGATATTGGAACACTGCTATCATGCCCCCCCCCTCGTCCTTCTCTTCATTAAACTAGACATATCCAATTCCAGCAACTGTTCCTTATATGTTTTAGCCTCCAGTCCCCTAATCATCTTTGTTGCTCTTCTCTGTTCTCTTTCTAGAGTCTCAACATCTTTTCTATATTGTGGTGACCAAAACTGGATGCAGTATTCCAAGTGTGGCCTTACCAAGGCATTGTAAAGTGGTATTAATACTTCACGTGATCAAATAGTATTTGTTTGTTCATTCTAATTCTTAAGTTTTAGTTGTACCGAAACAATCTTCGCACCTTCCATAGAGATTGTATTAAATACAGTCTCATAGTTTAAACATTGGTTAATCATATTACAGTTTTTGTTTCCTTGTATATTAGAATGAGTTCAAATTTATGTACAGTATCTTGTGATTCTATAATGCTAGTTAAAGAAAGCCTGTACTAAGGGCTCAACATTCTCAACATAAAATACTCTGACATCAGTGCCCTGCCAGTTACAGTTTAGAGCAGAGATGAAGATGAAAATAAATGTTGGCATCTCTATCCATCTAGATTTACTTCCTCTTTTTCTTCCAATTTTTAATATTTCTGTATCACTCATCCAAATTTCTACTGCTTTTTGTAAGCTAATGGGAGAACTAAAATAGATTTGGAAGATACCCTTCTGGTATTTCTTAGGTTGAGATTTTCAGACATTGAAAAATGATGTAAGCAGACGTAGAAGGTAATCTAATTCTGTGCCCTTCGTCTTGATTGGAATATTTTCTCTGATCTGCCTGAGAAGAAACTAAAAATATTCTATGGTCTATAGCAGGGGTAGTCAACCTTGGCTCTTTTATGACTCGTGAACTTCAATTCCCAGAATTCCTGAGCCAGCTTAGCTGGCTCAGGAATTCTGGGAGTTGAAGTCCACGAGTCATAAAAGAGCCAAGGTTGACTACCCCTGGTCTATAGGATGCTACATACATATGTTATATAATAACTATCACTTTCATTTCTAGGCACCTTGCTTATAGAAGGTACTTGGAATTAACTACTATTAGCAGGCAGCAGGATCACTCACTTTCTCTTAACCATTTCCCCAAAAAATGTGGCCAGGAAAACTGCATGCACTTTTCCAGGTTGTCACCAGCAATCAAGACAGACTGAAGGATCAGAAAAATCAGCCAAGAAGTATACTGAACCTATTTGTGTCATATGTGATTTTCACTAGAATAAACTACAAACAAATGTAAATCCAACACAAAGTGGTATTTTGAAGGGGAAAAAAACAGTTATTGTAGACAAACTATCAGATAATTATGAAAATATACTATACATTAACCAGCCAGCAAAGACATTTTCTAAAACAGGTTTCATTTGGCAATTTTTATTAGATAATGAATAATTGTGCCATATAGTACCAATATATTTACCTGATTATAACAGCAGGAGTTATAGAAATATGCTATTGTAATTTTTTTTTTAAAAAAAGTTTATTTTGCAGGCAAGGAAAGTTTAAATGTTTTGGGGAGTAAGTTGTTCTATGGATTAGTCAGGAGGTACTGCTGATATAGTAACTGCTGATATAGTATGAGTGAATATATTGCCACTAAAAATGCTTTATTTTTTTAATAATACTGTACATTTCACATATGTTACTCTAAAAACCAAAACAATAACTTGCACCATATACTTTTTTTCTGTTGTTGATACTTGATATAAGTACATTACTAGGATTTTATAAATAATTGATTGCTTTATATATTATTTTGGCATCAATTTTGCATTACTACCCTTTTGCATAGATCTAATAATAATGTTCTACAGTATGTATTATATACGTAGTCTTTTGATTACAATTGTTGAGTATCTATATATCAGATGAAATTATTATGAATACTAAAACATTGTTGGCAATAGGTCTTGCAGTGTATTGCTCAAACCACCATTGTTGTTGTTTTTACAAATATTAAACACACAAGCATTCACACAAGAAACCCCTAATATTTGGATTTTTCTTCACTGATTATGAAAACTCTTCTCAAAATAAACATTGAAAGCTAAATATGAATTTCTATCTAGTCTGATAGAATCCTTTTATATGGTTATAGATTTTGCTTTTCACACAGGTCATTTTGTTTCAGAATCGATGCATAAAAACAGAGGCTTGCTACATTTAAGTGTAGTAATAGCTAAGTCTAATTAAAAAAACCCCAAATAAGGAAGTATTAAGTTGTATTTATATATTAATTTAATTTTCAAAGAAATTAAAGGTAAATTAGTAAAACTGCATATCCAAATTTTAGATATGCAGATGTGGACTTGAAAAGTAAACAGAAAAATATATATAGATTCTTTGTGGTAAAATAATTAATGCTAAAATGGCCTAGCTTTGTTAAGGAAGGAGCATAGTACTTAAAAGTTCATCCACACTTTATATAAATGTATTAAGAAGATTCGCATTTATTAAGAAGATTCACAATTTTCTTCAAAATATTCAAGAGGGAATAGAGATTGCATAATTAAGGACATTAAATAATTACTTCTAATATATGTTTGGACTAGACTAGCATCATCCTGAGCAGTAGATAGAATTGGGGACTTTTAAAAATTTAAATTGCTGTTTTACAATCATAATTATACTTTTAGTGTTATTAATATTCCTCAAAAGAATTTGCAGAGCTGATTAATTATTACATTCATTAACTGTGGGGACTCCTATGCATGGTTAGGTACCTGAAAGTAAAATTTTCCATTGACTACAAATCTTATATACTTTAACCAGGAGTTAGCTTTATTAAATTGATTGAGAATAAGATCGTCCTTAAAGATACAAAGTTGGCAATACCCAGGTATCCCCCCCAAATTTGAAGGATTTTAGTTGCAGCTATTTTTGAATGTTTTCCAGAATCCTGGTAACCACTCATAGAAAACAAACAAAGGAAAGCAAGTTTTTTGGCACACAAAGACACATTTATTATGATGCAAACCTTCATGAACCTGGGTTATTTATCAGTTGTTTTTTGAACGAACCCTAGCATAGTGGGTAAATTAACTTCCTGATTATATGTTATTATATGTATAACCCAAGAGTTATACTGGATGGACAGATGATAAAAGTCTCGAAGCAAGCTTTTTTCACAGTTCCCACTAGGATGCTGAAATATTTAGTCTCCTTTTAGAGAAACGTATCCTTGCAATCAAGGTTAATCCCGCCCTATCGTGAATATATGAAATTAAAAAAAAACAAATTTTCGAAAACGCGCTGAAACTCTAGCTAGCGAAAAAGGGCAGGCTGCGCACGTCAACCTCCATCGGTGAAGGCAAAACATTTACAGGGCATCCAAAGTGATGTCCCCCCCGCTCCCCTTTGAAGATACACACTAACGGAAGTTCCCCTCCCTAAGTCACAATGTCAGTTTCATATCAGCTGGCTCGGCCCTAGGGACTTTGCTCCTTCGGTAGGCATTTCTCCCAAGAAATCACAGAGGATGTTCTCATCTGCCGGACTTCCAACCTCTCAAAACGCGTGTGCGGCTATGCCCGCGAGATTCCGCCTTCAGGGAGAGCCGCCGCCTCACCGCCAGCAGCCGAGGCGGGGAATGTTTGCGAGCGGCCGCAGCACGGAGCTCTTTACAATAGCGTAACGCCGGCGGGCGGTGGCTGCTGCGGCTGCCTCTCGACGGCGGGCGGGCTCTTCCGAGCGCCTTTGCCCGGCTTACTTGGAGCGGCGCACGCTTTTCCGCCATCTCAGGGGCTCAGGTGTCCTCTCTCCTCCCTCCCCGGCTCCCGCCTAGCGCCTTGGCGCGCGGGGAGGATCAAAGTGAAGGCAAGCAGGCTCCCTCAGGGGAGCGGAGCTCGTGAGCGAAGGGCAACTCTTTCCCTCTTCTCTCCCAAGAGGCGGAAGGCCGCCAAAGGAGGCTTCTGATATTCAGCCGCAAGGTTGCCTTCCTCGCGGGCCCGCTCTGTACTTCATTCCTTATTATCTTTTCCCCCTATGTTTCCGGAGTGTTCCTCGTTTCGTCTGGACAGTGTGAAGATGGGGGGAAAAGGGGAAAAAAAAGACCTTTTTCTTATTTGGGAAAGCGAGGTTACCGATTCGTCCTCCGGCCCCAAGAGACGAAACTTGAGATTTCTCTATTAGAGCCAGCCTCTGAAGAAAGTCGTTTTTTCAGGGCTGGCTATTTTCCAAGAAAACTCGCAGGACCAAATAAATTGATGTTATGAAAATGAGAGTCTCCTTCGGGAAAACAAAGGGAGGGAGGAAGGTAGGGGGAAAATATCTCGCCTCGGCCAAGGGAGCTTTTCTGAGAAGCCGAGCAATGAGACGGCATTTACCACCTCTTCAGTCTTTCGAGCGGGGGCGCGGAGGGGGGGGGGAGAATGGCGCCTTTCCCTTCACCCCCCACCCTAGATACACGCAGTTGTTTCAAAGCTAGCCAAACTTATGCCAATCTATACTTTGCTCCCCCCCCCCCCCAGTGGTTGCCTGTCCCCTTGCTAGTCATCCTTCCGCGCGCGCGCACCCAAGCAGACAAAGCCTTTTGCTTTAGCGTTTCCTCGACCTCCGGAAGCCGCGGCTCCCAACTTTTTAAAACGCTTTGGGGAAGGAGGCAACCGTGTAAGGCACAGAATACAGGCGTGTAAAAGATGTTTGTCCTCCTTCCGCATCGGAGCTAAAAAAAAATCAATGTATTCAAATGACTGAATCTGTGCCGGTCTGCTGTATTTATCTGATTCTCCACCCATCCATCTGCTTATCCGTTGGTGGACACAAAATTAATACTTGAATCTCTTAATCTTCCTGAGTGCAACTGATCAATTCAGAGGGCTACGAAGTTTTTTCCCTCCTCCATCTCTGCACCTTACATCGTGAGGGTGCCCTATTTAAGACAGGAGGTAGATCAGCAAAAGTGATAATTATTGAAGCTTACAACTGTATCCGTAACTGATGTGTATATCGCCAGATCTTTCGCACCCAGTTATTGTCCGCCTGATTTATTTTGTAAAAAGGGTTACTAGAGAAAAAGCTGATCTCTCTCTCTCTCTCCTCTCTCTCTCTCTCTCTCTCTCACACACACACACACACACACACACACAGAGAATTTTTGCTTCATTATCAATATTGCCACTCTGCTTATCTAGATTATACAGAACCCTTCCCTGCATTCCTGAAGCTCCCATTGCTAAATGGAACATGTCTGCGGATGGATGACACATAATCTGATTAAGGCAAATAAATACATACAAGAAAACACCCACGTTCAGGCAGCTCTGAATTATTCAGCCTTCAGTAGCAAAGCACGTCCCTCCACCCGCCTTTCGCTTCTCCACAAGATTCCCCGCATTGATTTACTTTCCTGTCGACTTTGTGATTACTTTTTTTGAAAAAAAAAAAACCCACTTGGCTGCTGCTTTTCCCTTGACCCTGGTCGCCGCCTTCCTTCTCCCACCATCTAGCATGCTAGTCCCTACGATCCGCACCACCACGGTCATCAGCGCTCCCCACCTCCTCACCTTTGGCGAATGAAGGGGCTTCGAGGCTCAAGCACAACAGGAACCAGGCGGCTACCCAGCGGTTCATGATCCTTGGATCCCCCAAGGGACGATCCCAAGTAGATGGAAAAAAAGAGGCGTGAGTTTAGCGCAGGCAAAGGAGGCTGGAAGGCTGGAAGAGCCCTTCTATCTAGCCACTTGGTGATAAATGCTATTTCTTAAAATTATTTTTAGTCGAATGAAACCCCTCTGCCCGGTGGATCAAGAAAGGGAAAACTCTCCTTTTCTTCCTACCCTCCTTCTATCACTTTTTTTTCCCCTTTCCTGATAGGTTCTGCGCCTCGCCTAACATTAAAGAGGAGATCCTGGGAGACCCAAGCGCAGCTCACGTAAGGAAGCGCCACGAGCCTACTCGCCGCTCGCAGAGACAAGTGCGGCTGGGAGAGGGAGAAAGGAGGAGAGCCTCGCTCTTTTCCCTTCGTCTGTCGTGACAGCCTCTTGACTGGCTGCGCCCGCTGCCGCCGCCGCCGCCGGGAAGAGAACAATGAAGAGAGAGCAAGGGAGGGCTGGAAAAAAAAGCTGTGCTGGCTGGAGAGCGTGCTGTATACAAACAGAGGCAGCGTGCCTTAGTCGAAGATGAGAGCCTCTCTCTCCTCTGTTCTGATTTCTTCTTCCCCTCCACTTCTCCTTTCAGTCAGGCAGCTGCTTCTGATGGAGAGAAGCGGTGGGGACTGTGGACACACCCAGTCTCCTGATTGGCTCATCTTTTTCTCTGCGGGGAGGGCAGAGGGAAGGAACTGGAGGTCTTGAAGTTGTCTAAGACTCCTTGATATGTGGTGGTAGCCAAACCCACACAATATTGCATCCCAACTGGCACTCCATGTTAGTCTCCGATGGAACAAAAGTGCCTGATTTTGACTGTCATTTGGTCACTTCAGGTCCCTCTGCATCCCTGGATGTTCTGCATCTCTCTCTGGACTGCCATACCTCATACCATGGAAGGGTACAACACTGGCAGCTGCCTTCCCTCCCATCACAAAGTATGTCAAACACTTTCCCCCTTCTGATTGTTTCACACAGCATAGGTGGGCCAGTCTTTGCCACTGACATCTAAACTGTAACAAACCCAAACTCAGTTACCACTTAGTAACATCGACTGTTCATCACTGACAGGTATTGTCCATGTGTGCAGATCTCTCTCTGAAGAATTCCAAACTATTTCCAAGATAGCTTTCTAGATGAAATCACAACATGCAGTGCTCTTCTGCATACTTTAGGAGTCACTCTGTCTGAATAGTTGCTCTTAACTCCCCAAATCCCTTGACTTTGAACTATCCAATTCTCACCTTGTAGCTGGCTGAGTCCAGGACATGTCTCATTATGAGTCATACCTTTAAGGGTCATGCCATGGTAAGCATGTAATCTAAGACTATGCGTTTGTAGGGCATGTTAGGTTAGGCAGAGGTGGCTTAAATACTAGTCTAACAGAAATGGTTACTCAAAATTATTTAACTAGTCTCAAACTGTTATTTAGACTATCATATTAAACCATGCAGGAACCAGTCAGTTGCCAAGAATGAAAAACTGACTCAAAGTTACAAATAAAGTAAAATAAAATAAAATAAAATAAAATAAAATAAAATAATAAAATAAAATAAAATAAAATAAAATAAAATAAAATAAAATAAAATAAAATAAATAAAATAAAATAAAATAAAATAAACATAAAATAAAATAAAAATAAACTAAACAATGGATGCTGATATCTACAATATTAATTTCTGTCTGTTTTGTTAAACCAACTTTAAGCAGAGCTAAACAGTGTAGTCACTATAGACATTTGTCTTGATGTCTGCCAGGCTACTTGTTTTGCTTTTTCATATCATAAGAAAAAAAGTTACTATGCTATAAAATAAATCACATGACCATTGCAAAATCTTTACTTTACCACTTCTGAACCACATACATCTGCCCCATAGACTTTTTAAAAAGGCGAATTGCTGCAGAGTAATGCTTTCTTTGAGAGACTGTGCTTCTGTACACACCCTTACAAACTGAGAAACAAACTGGGAATGCAGGAAGCTAGGATTGGTGATTGGTAAGCAACAGCACTCTTAGCAAATAATATTTTCTGACTTTTCACACTTATAGTAGACATTTTTTGAACAGACAAACTTCTCTTCCATACTCCGATACTGCATAAACTTCTCAACTATCTCCATGAAACAGAACAGGATACTTAACTTTGATTTACACATTAAAATTGGAACCATCAATTTAAAAGCACATGAGTGATTTACATCTAGACACATGATTTTTCTTTTCCTTTTCTTAACTGCATGATAGAGCAACACAATATGCAGGCAAGGGAGTTGTGAAAGTGAGGAAAGCCTATAAATTATACCTCTTATGAATGTCATGCATCATAGGATGAGATCTATCATAAAACATTATTTTATAAAGTTGTGGTTAAAGCTTGTACAGCATTTTTAATCTTTATGCTAGTAGCTCCATGTGGACCTTGGGACATGCTCACAACCCATATTTTGCTAAGCAAGACTTGGCTATTGCCAAAATAATGAAATATCTATAATTATAAATTGTCACCCGATAAGGAATGTTCTGGTCTTCTTAAACAGTGTTTCAGTTAGACCTGTTAGGACACTTTGATCAAAATGTGGCAATTGTCAACTGGGCATATGAATGGCTCAACACTGATTTGTAAGGTGGAACAAAACTAAATGACAATGTATTAATAGTCCTAATGCAGCAATGGCATTATTTCCTCAAGCAACTAACTGAAAATCATGGACACATTCTCAATTACCAAATATATCTTGGGTATAGTATCATTTCACAAAACATTAGATAAGTGAAACATTTCTGTATTTTGGACTTTTGTATTGGTTTGCCAAGACATGCAGCATATTCCATGGACCATTGATTTTGAGAATAATAAGGCATACACACCCACCCATTGCTGCAAAAAGATTACTTGTGAGTCAGAGCCCTGTAATGGATGTATTTTCCATGTTGGCCACTGTTATAAACAAAATTTGTATTACAGCCAAGACATATCAAAATGCTCAAAGTCAATATGATTACCCATATGAACTCACAGGCATGCGTGTGACTGACTGAGGTGGCAAACTTTTCACAATGGGCAACATGCAAGATTCATATTAATATCTGTGTCTGGAAAATGGAATATGGCTCTTTTACATTATAGCAGTCTCCAATGTAAACCACAATTTTCAACAAGAAGCTCTCATATCCAGACAAATGTTGCCTACTGCTTTTCTCCCAGGCAAATTGCTAAGTCATTTCTGTGTTTAAGTCCCTGACTGTCAACCATTAATCTGTTATTGCTAGTTATCCCTTAAATGAAATAGCTTATAGTTTTCCTGATAGTGGTGTCCTGCTGATGAAGATGAGTCCAGAAGGTGAGTCCAATATAAAAAAGGGGTAACATAGATCACACAAGTTGGTGATCCAAGGCACATTTTGCTACACCATCAGTACTAGTTTCAAGAAGGAGGGGTATCTTCATGGGGTACATATACTAACTCATGGCACAGATTCTTGCAAGAGAACAAGACAGGCCTCTTCTAAGTTGTGTCTTTAGAACTATAGCCTAAAGTTGTCAGGAATCTATTAATAATAACCTATGATTGCCTCTACTCCAGTAACACTCCCAGCCTTTTTGTTTTCACCATAAAAGCTGTGATTACAGAGAAGGCATTGAACCCTGTGTTCAGCACCATAACACCTGAAAGAAAAGGGTTGTGTAGCATTCAGTCTTGCACTTCCATTACAGAATTTCTTTTGAAGAAAAGAGTTCAAGGTGACTGGTCAGAGAATGTTATTAGCAGAAAGTAAGTTCTGCAAGGCTTGGTAGTCATTTCACAGAAGGAGAATCTTAATTTCTGAGGTTATACGCAAAATCTAACATGAAAAATGATAAACTATTTATCAAGTAATTTCTCCAATTATATCCACTTGCCAAATGCAACATGCCAGCAGCAATCATTAATCTACTTATTTGTATAGTTCCTTAGTTATACTATGATGTGCAGGCAAAAGATGAAAATATTAGTAGTATATTACAGCTATTATACTTGTTAGCTTTGGAGGCAGAATTTAAATATGCAGGGAAAGCTTTATTCTTTTTTTTAAATGTAGTTTCTAAATATTTCCCAATAAACTTAGAGAGGGCTTGGGATGGATTCCATGGATGAGAATCCTCAAGGGGAAAACAACTCAAGAAGCTTGGGAAATTTTGAAAAGTGAGATAATAAAAGCCCAGTCCAGCACAATACCAACAAAGAGGAAAAATAACAGTTCTCAAAAGAAACCAGCATGGCTGCATAAAGAACTTTCTGATAAATTGAAAGATAAAAAGGACAAGTATAGAAAGTGGAAAGAGGGGCACATAACTAAGTCAGAATATCAACAAATAGTCCGAGCCTGCAAAGATAAAGTGAGGAAAGCAAAGGCTCAAAATGAACTAAGGCTTGCGACCAAAGTCAAAAATAACAAAAAAAGCCTCTCTCAACATGTAAAAAACAAGAAAAAAGTGAAGGAAATGATTGGTCCATTAGTGGGGTAAAGTGGCAAGAAGGTGACAAGCAACAGGGAGAAAGCAGAACTATTTAACTTGTTTTTTGCATCTGTCTTTACACAAAGGGAAAAAACAGACCAACCTACCAAAAATAGTGCTATAAAAAACAGAATAGAAACGCAAGTTAAGATGGGCAAGAAAACAGTAAGTGAGCACCTGTCCAGCCTAGATGAGTTCAAATCACCAGGACCAGATGGATTACACCCCAGGGTTCTCAAGGAACTAGCAAATGTGATCTCGGAACCATTGAACTATATTTTTCAAAGATCCTGGAGCACTGGGGAACTAACGGAGGACTGGAAAAGAGCTGATGTAGTTCCCATCTTCAAAAAAGGAAAAAAAATGGACCCAGGAAATTACAGACCTATCAGCCTGACCTCAATACTGGGAAGATTCTGGAAAAGATAATCAAACAACGAATCAGCCAACACCTAGAGGCAAACAAAGTCATTACTAAAAGCCAACATGGGTTTGTCAAAAACAGATCATGCCAGACAAATCTTATTGCATTCTTTAACCAAGTGACAAAATTAGTGCATCAGAGGAATGCTGTGGATATAATTTACTTGGACTTCAGTAAGGCATTTGATAAAGTAGATCACAACCTACTACTCGATAAGATAGAAAAATGTGGGTTAGACAGCATCACCACCAGATGGATCCGTAGCTGGCTGACCGGCCATACTCAGCGTGTGGTCCTCAATAGAACCACATCTACATGGAGGGAAGTGTGTAGTGGGGTGCCCCAGGGCTCTGTTCTGGGCCCAGTGCTCTTCAACATCTTCATCAATGATTTGGACGAAGGGATAGATGGGGAAATCATGAAATTTTCAGATGACACCAAGCTGGCAGGAATAGCCAACACTCCAGAAGACAGGCTTAGGATACAGGAGGATCTGGACAGACTTGAACACTGGGCGCTATCTAACAAAATGAAATTCAATGGTGAAAAAAGTAAGGTTCTACATTTAGGCAAGAAAAACCAAATGTACCGGTATAGTATAGGGGGTACCTTGCTCAATAGTAGTAACTGTGAGAGGGACTTCAGTGTCCTAGTGGACAATCACTTAAATATGAGCCAGCAGTATGCTGCAGCTGCCAAAAAAAGCCAACACAGTGCTGGGATGCATTAACAGAGGGATAGAATCAAGATCACGTGAAGTATTAATACCACTCTACAATGCCTTGGTAAGGCCACACTTGGAATACTGCATCCAGTTTTGGTCACCACGATGTAAAAAAGATGTTGAGACTCTAGAAAGAGTACAGAGAAGAACAACAAAGATGATTAGAGGACTGGAGGCTAAAAAATATAAGGAATGGTTGCTGGAATTGGGTATATCTAGTTTAATGAAGAGAAGGACTAGGGGTGACATGATAGCAGTGTTCCAATATGTCAGTGGCTGCCACAAAGAAGAGGGAGTCAAGCTATTTTCCAAGGTGCCTGAAGGCAGGACAAGAAGCAACGGATGGAAACTAATCAAGGAGAGAAGCAACCTAGAACTAAGGCGAAACTTCCTGACAGTTAGAACAACTAACCAGTGGAACAACCTGCCTCCAGAAGTGTTGAATGTTCCAAGGTCCCTTCCAACTTTATTTATTTATTTATTATTATTATTATTATTATTATTATTATTATTATTATTATTATTATTATTATTATTACTACTACTACTACTACTACTACTACTACTACTACTACTACTATTATTATTATTATTATTATTATTATTATTATTATTATTATTATTATTATTATTATTATTATTATTACCTCTGTCTTGAATGTCCCAGTTTGTTTATTCTCCACCACAACAATTCAGGGCATTGCAGGGAACCAGAACCATAAGGTGCAATAACAAAAGGACTGAGCTGGGAAGCTCTTTGGTCTGATCCTAGCGACAAGAGTGATTTTGTTTTAATATCTGTTTTTATTTATTGTTGTAAGCTGAATAGGATAATTATATGAGGCAACCTCTATAAATAATAATTAAATAAACATGACTCCATATTTTACATCTAGACATTTGGCATAATCCAGAACTTTGCTCCTCGATTTCATAGAAATGTGTACATTCAAGTTATTTTTAATAATGGATGTATTGCAATCTGCACTTGAATTATCAACAAACCGACTTTCAGTTGCGCATTGTTTGAGCATTGTTTCTTTGCCACAAGGAAAGACAGGAGAACAGAAATCTACAATATACAATGCAAGGTCTTTATTTTTTTCAGCCCTTTCAGATAGATCAGACTAAGAAATTGACTCCCCAAGTTATTAAGTTATTAAGCTATAATAACAGGATTTTGGAAGTATGACTGTATTTTCCTTTCCTCTCTTTAATATCCCAAGAGCGGAACTGAGTTTCTTCCTATTTTTGTTTGTTTGTTTCCTGAGCTTAATGTATATTGTTTACATGTTGTTGCAATTATCTCTACATAGCTTCTCTAAGGCAATCTCTGAGATTCTCTACACTATATCTTACTGAATTAATTTTGTTTCTCTCTGTAGTGGCTGCCTTTCCCTCTCTGAAATAAATGTACTACTCTCTACATTCATTTTTCTCTCATTGAATTGAATAATGTGCTAATTTTTCATGGATTATTATTGCTTATTTATGTAAGTTAACTTCAAATGTTCCTTTCTTCCCATAAATGTCATATGTTTATTATTTGAATTCTTTCATACCATTGGCTTAAAAATTAGTTCATAAATTATATTGATTGATTTTTAAATACAGTTTCATTTTTGGACTTCCAGAATGTATAAGGCCTGTTTAATATCTTCAGCACAGAGGTTCTGAGAATGTCAGCTGTCAAGTAGGTCCTGTAGTGGCAACCATTGTTATTCCAAGGAAAAGCATATTTTGATTTCTTCTATTAACTAGACATTTAGAGCTCATTATGACTTAGCCTGCTTGGTGTTTTTCCTCTTGTTTATTGAATAAAGGAAAGGGGGAAATAATTTTCAGGTAACTTTGAAGATTTAAAGCTGTGAAAATCTCAGATTCTTGATTCCATCCCAGAGTCATGTGCCAGTCAAGGTCAGGTCTTGCAGTCTTCTGACCATAGCAGGGCCATGAAGCCACGGTGACAGATTTTGACAAAAACTGCAGGGTTGTTGCTTGTTGGGAATTTCTGCACATAACCTAGTGCTAGGTACTATAGAAACTGGCTATCCTTGGAGTATCTCTGTAGTCATTAAGGAGCTCCTGACTCTTATAAAAGTATTATCTTCCTTGGTATGTATGCTTTTTATATTATGCTTTAGAACAGTGGTTCTCAACCTGTGGGTCGGGACCCCATTTGGGGTCGATCGACCATTTCATGGGGGTCGCCAAGCAAGGCTGTCCGCCATTTTTTTTGTCTGCCATTTTTTCCCCCTTTTCCGGCGGGTGCCTTACCTCCCTTGGGCTGGGCCAGCTGGTGGTCGGCCTGCTCCATCTCTGCCGCTTGCCAGCTACGCCTCAGCCGGCGCAGGGGGCGGAACCACGCATGCGTGGCGCTCCCGGGCAGGGAAAGTCCTCGACTTACGACTGGTTGGGTAGTCCTCGACTTACGACTGGTTTAGTCCTCGACTTACGACCGGTTGGGGTCGCGGCATTAAAAAGGTTGAGAACCACTGCTTTAGAATCTGTCTCTTAGCTAATAATAAAGCTTAAAATGCCTTTATTTACTAGTGTGTGTTTTGTCTTTAGATCCAAAAAGAACCAATTGCCTGGATACCTGATCACTGCCCTGACACTTGACAAAACAGGCCCCAGTTCACATAGACATCAGAAACTAACAATCACTGCTCATTGTCCTATCTTTGAATTAAATAAACTGTGAAAATAACATTCCAGTTTATAACATGCATCTTCTTACAAAACAGAGACTATATTCATTTGAGGAAAGAGTTCTTGGATTTGTGGAAAAGGGAATCAGTAAGAAATAATTTTGGCAAAGGGCATTATAAGCAAAAATGAAGTAGTAGAGATATCACTATGAAGTAAGAAAAAGTCAGGATAAGCCAAGGAATGCTGAAAATAGATTATTTTGAAATGACCACCAAAGGAAAGAAGTGATGAGAAATAGGCCAGACAATATTCAACAGCGTAAAAAAAAAGTGGGAAACAACAAAAGATCACCTCTTTCCTACCACTCCACAATTCTCACAACCTAAAGGGAACTGAACATATCTGGATTTGGGGTCAGCAGAGGTGAAAGAATAGGAAAGCAAAGATGTTGTGGGATGGAATTGGAAAAAGAACATACTGTAGCTAGTACACTGTAATCCTGAACAATAACCCGCACATTATATTTTGCTGGAAGTTCTATTTGTGAATATATTACTACTTATATGTTTATGATATATCTTAACTCTGAAAGGAAAAATAAAAACAATAATTCATTGATTCAAATTGTTTCTGAATAAGCTATAAATAATATAAACTGAACAAGTTGAAAGATATAACAAATACCAGGTAGAATTTACCAAAATCTAGCTTTTACAGTTTCAAGCCCTTTTAAATCAGGTTCCAAAAATATATTTTAACAACAAAAGTCCTCTTGAGCTCTTTTTTGTATGTGTAGTAAATGTATTATGGAGATGGAACGGTTACACAAATCTTGGATTTGGTCATAAATGGAATGTTTACTGCCATAACCAGGGTGTCTGGGATATATATCTACTTCTACAAAAAGCATCACCAAATATTAGATTATTGTTTTGTCTCTATGACTTACAAGCAAGCTGTCCATAATTGCTGGATGTACAAATTAAACCTACAGTGTTATATCTTCGGTTCTTTAGGCATTGAACAAGGCAGAGTGTTGAAACAGCAAACAAGTTTATTAACTCAGAACAGAAGCAGCCCTAAAGGCTGCTGCACAGCTTTTTATACAGTTAGCCTCTAGGTGGCAACCAATAGGTTTGAAGTAACAGTTTCCCACCCCAAACCTCATTATCAGCTTGGAGACAGCCAGTCTGGCTTTCACTAACAGCAACTGTTAAACAATACAGCAATGTAGGTCAGACATTCAGCAAGTGATTTAAAACAGTTGTGGCAAATACATTACACCCCTTCCCCCTAGATGGCTCAAACTCTCAATTGCTGGACATAGTCCTGCAGATATTTAGGCAGTCTTCTTGACCATTCTGAATGTCTAGGGATTGCAGGGATCTACCCGCTTGCCTGCCCGGCTGGGTAGACCAGGACTCTGAGGTCCAGTGAAGTCAGGTTGACTCGGGTCCCTTTGGCTGGCCAGTCCCGGTCGGCCCAAACCTAAGTCCAATCATGCAGCAAAGTCTGCAGGGCTGTCTCTCAATGCAGTTCTCCGGTCCTATTCAGCGGATATTGTCTGTCTGTCCGGGGAAGCTCTCCTACGGCCTTTTCCCCATCTCCTTGATTAAGAGTTCTGTTGGAGCGTGCAAGCTCCTCTGTTGGGCCGCTGTCACACGGCCCTTGTGTGCGGCCCTCTTGAAATGCTTGAGCCAGCGACTGGTTTGCTAGCCTCCGACGCAGCTGGTCAATGTGCCGGCGAATGACTCACCCATCTTCTAGGACCACCTCATAAGAGAGTGGTCCTGACAATCTTAACAACCACAGCTGCCACCCACAAAGCCCCTTGCCCATAATTCCGGGTCCAAATCCAGTCACCCACTTGCAAATTCTGAGGTGCCTTTGGCTGAGCAGAGTCCGAGGCAACCCGGTTGGGGTGCAGCCTGTCCAGCTTGGTGATCAAACAGTCCCGTCTGAATTCAGCAGGGCTTCTGCCCATGGTGGTACAGGGAGTAGTGTGTTGGCAGAGTAGAAAATCTGTCAGTCTGTGGTGCCAATCCGTTTTGTCTGTGACAATCCATTTTAGTGATTCCTTGGTTGTGCAGACCATGCGTTCCATTTGGCCGTTTGAGGCTGGATGAAAGGGAGCCGACATGGCGTGCCATATTAGGTTTGCCCTGAGGAAAGACTGGAATTCAGAAACGGTAAACTGAGCCCCATTGTCTGAGACTAACACATCTGGAAGTCAATGTGTTGCAAAGATTCTGCGCAGTTCCTGGATGGTCCTGGCAGTAGTCATAGTAGGGACTGGTGTGACCTCTAACCATTTAGAATGGCTATCGACCACTATTACAAACAGCTGTCCCTGAAAGGGCCTGGCAAAATCGATGTGGATTCTTGACCACAATGTGTGAGTGTCCTCCCATCGGTGGACAGGGGCTTGTGGCATCTCTGGTCTGGATTGCTGGCACATGTAGCAACCATGTACTTGGGCCTCGATGGCTTTATCTAGCCCTGGCCATCAAAGGTAGGTCCTTGCAAGTGCCTTCATCCGGACTATTCCTGGATGATCCTCATGCAGAGACTCTAGGACCCTGGGCCTTAAAGAGCTCGGGACTATGACCCTAGTTCCCCAAAGGATGCACCCTTTATGAGCTGAAAGCTCATCTCTTCTCATGAAGAAACTCTGAAATTCTGGCCCTGGACATTTGTCCAGCCATCCTGTGTGTACCCAGTTTAGCACACGACTCAGCATTTTGTCAGCTGCTGTCTCAGCAGCTATGTTCCCAACGTGAAGGGGAGATTCTGGCAAATCCTGGATAGCCAGGATGCATGCAGCTGGAGCTGGCTCTGGCTCCACATGTGGCAGGGGCAACCTGCTCAGGCCATCTGCATGACCCATTTCCTTGCCCGGTTTGTGAATCATCCTGTAGCTGTAGCTCGAGGAGACAGAATCTGAGGTGTCTGTTTGTTTGTGGTGAACAACCCTAGGAGTGGCTTGTGGTCCGTGAAGACCTTGAACTGGCGGCCATACAAGTAGTCATGGAACTTTTTAACTCTGGCCACAATGGCCAGAGCCTCCTTGTCAATTTGTGCATAGTTGTGCTCTGCGGACAATAGGGTCCTGGAGTAATACGTCATGGGCTTCTGCCTCCCATCAGCCAGTAAGTGGCTTAACACAGCCACAACCCCATATGAGGATGCATCACACGCAATGCAGATAGGCAGCTGCTCATTGAAATGAGTGAGAACTGAGTTCGACAACAGCAGTGATTTGACTGCTTGGAAGCTACTCTTGTGGACACTGGTCCACTGTCACTGACCTTGTCTATCCAAGAGCCGGTGTAACGGCTCTGCCACTGCGGCCTTGTTTGGGAGGAAGGCATGGTAAAAATTCAAAAGGCCTAAGAAAGCATGAAGCTCTCCCTTTGACTTCGGCCTTGGGGCCTGCTGGATTGCTTTTAATTTGGATTCTGTCGGATGAATGCCTTTGGCATCGATGCGGAAACCAAGAAACTCGGCTGATTCTACCCTAATCTTGCACTTTTCTTTTTTTAGTTTAAGTCCTGCGTTGCGGAACTGCTGAAGGATGGCCTTAAGCCATTCAGCCAGATCTCAACCGATTCCCCAGCAATGAAGACATCATCGAAGTAGGGCCAAACCCCTAGAATTCCCTTGAGCATGCGCTCCATCACTCCCTGGAACAGCCCTGGGGCTACACTCACCCCGAACTGTAGGCACTTAACCTTAAAAGCCCCCCTATGGGTGACAATGGTCTGGGCTACTGCTGTGGCCTCATCCACGGGCAGTTGTTGATAGGCCTGTACCAAATCTAATTTGGCGAACACACGGCCTCCTTGCAATGATGCCAAAATATGGCTGACAACTGGCACAGGGTACATGTGCTGTTGAAGTGCCCTGTTGAGGATGCACTTATTAGTCAGCACATATTCGCACTTCCACGTTGGCCTTTAAGGGCATTACTATGGGGGTCTCCCACACCCCACTGTCTATGGGCTGCAATACCCCTTGTTCCACTAGCTTATCCAGCTCTGCATCGATTTTGGGTTTTAACGCGAAAGGCACTCTATGAGGCTTGATCCGTATTGGAGTTACCATAGGATCAAGCTTGAGGGCGATCTGAGGACCCTTGTACTCTCCTAAACTAGAACTGAAAACATCCGCGAACTCTTGGCAGACTGCAGAAAGATCGACTGCTTGTGTTCGGTGAATGCCGATTACTTGAATGCCCAATGCATCAAACCAATCAAGCCCTATGAGGCTCGTGCATTGGCCTTCCACCACTATGACATCTAGTGGCTCCTTGAACCCCTTGAATTCCACCAGAAGTGTGGCTTTGCCTTTGATGGCCACTCGGAAGTTTTGGAAGTCTGTGAGGAGTAGATTAGATGGCCAGAGCTTGGCCCATCTGTTGCTACGATGGCATAGGTGCCTGAATGTTCCTTGTGAAATGATGGACATGGCTGAGCCTGTGTCCAGTTCCATTTTGCATGGAACTCCCTGAAGCTTGACCTATAGTCTAAGCTTCTGCTTTAGGGGGCAATGGGCACCAGTGCGGAATATGCTCCTTCGGCTGGAGCAGAACCCTACTCAGTGTTGACCCGGGGCCCCGGTACCTCTCCTGAATGCATCTTCTTTTGGGCGGTCCCTCTGACAACCTTGGCAGAGGTGCATCTAAGGAATGTAACTGCCTTCTCAGCTGGCTATGGTCACTTCTCCGGGTGCTTTCGTAGCTGGTCGACTTCGTAGTCTGAGTCGGTGTCTTCCATCTGCTTGGCTTCGGTGCTTGGCACGCTTTTGGAGGGCTGCAGCACTTTAATGGCCCCTCCAGTGGCTTCGTCCACCATGACCTCCTTCAAGGCCTCCTGTAGCGAAAGAGTCTCCTTAGCGAACAGTTTTTATTGAGCTCTCGATTCTGGAGTCCACAGACTAAGTGGTCTTGTAGTCTCTCCTCCAAATCCGCGAAATTGCAGAGTCGGGATGCTTAACAATAAATTCTGTTGCAGACTCGACGGGTTGTTGCTTCTGCTGCTCAAAAGTGTGCCTCAACGCTACAATGGATAATTTGGGCTCAAAGTGGTCTCGGAGCTTTTTTTTCAAGTCCGCGTAGGTGACTGACTTGAGCAGCGCTGGGGCGACCAGGTTCTCTGCAATGTCGAAGGTGGCGGGGCTGCACATGCAGAGGAGTGTTGCGGCCTTCAATCAATCTTTGGCAACCTGGTTGGTGCGGAGGTAATTTTCGACGCGGGAGATGTAGGATGCCCATCTCTCTGGGTGAGTTATGTCAAATTCTTCGAGCTTCCCGACCTTCGCCATGGTGGTTTGTTTCTTCGTTCAATGCCTTGTGCTGTTGGCTTCTGTGTAGGCCCTAGGACGGATCCTTAGGGTGTGGTGGTCTCCAGTGTGGCTTGCTGGCAGACTGAGAGGGGGGGACGTAGTTCCTGTCAGGTTCTGTGCTGACCTCACCCCCTAGTGACTTCAAAATCTCTCAATGAAGCAGCACATCCCACCTTCGTCGCCACTCTTATAGCTTCGGTTCTTTAGGCATTGAATGAGGCAGAGTGTTGAAACAGCAAACAAGTTTATTAACTCAGAACAGAAACGACCCTAAAGGCTTCTGCACAGCTATTTATACTGTTAGCCTCTAGATGGCAACCAATAGGCTTGAAGTAACAGTTTCCTGTCCCAAACCTCATTATCAGCTTGGAGATAGCCAGTCTGGCTTTCACTAACAGCAACTGTTAAACAATACAGCAATGTAGGTCAGACATTCAGCAAGTGATTTAAAACAGTTGTGGCCAATACATTACATACAGTTTTCAGGAATTTCACAAAATTGGAAACTTCATAGAATGTTTGAATTCATCATCTAGAGAGAAGTTCCTAGAAGTTAATTTCTTTCTTTGCCACTTTAGGGAAACAGCACATAATCAGCTTACTTGATTAGGTGAATGTTTTCTTTGAAACTGAATGCTTTCAGATCACATTGTATTATGAGGCAGTTTTCTAATTCTGCTGAGAACACAGAACAGTACATTCAGATATAATTGATAAGTTTAAGTACTTTGGAGAGTACTTATTTTTTTCTATCTACATTTTAGTGATTATGTTGTGAATGTTTCTTTTAGTACTAGAACAATATATTTAATTATTGAAGAGCTGAAATCATTATAAAACTGACAGAGATGGACACCAAGCATTCTCTTGTTTGGTTTGTGATTGTTTCTATCTTTCCTAATCCTATCTTTTAGTGCTCCAAAGACCACCAAGTTTGTTTTTTACTTTCCTCTTTTCCCTAGATATTTGACTATTTTACTCAAAAACTATATTTCTCTATTTCTGTATCATATTTGTATATATTTTCTGTCAGACATTTTATTTTTTATATTTTTTTCCAGATTAACTGGTTGGAGAAGAGATTTATAATGTGGCCTATGTCCTTTTTATCTGGTCTAAAGTGATGAAATTATCCAAGTAATACCTTACAGTTATACAGTAATACTTCACCTTTCAAATCCCAGATCATCTTACATTTTATATAGACAGTAATCACTCCATCCATCACGAAAATACAATTGCTTTTCTGGTAGACTTCTTGAAATAGAAATGTATACTCATGACAAAGTGCAGATAAAAGCAACACTTCAAAATATAAATTGAGGGAGGATTAATATAGGATAGCAATAGCACTTAGACTTATATACCACTTCACTGTGCTTTATAACTCTTTCTAAGGGATTTACAGAATCAGCATATTGCCCCCAACAATCTGGGTCCTCATTTTACCAATCTTGGAAGGATGGAAGGCTGAGTCAACCTTGAGCCAGTGAGGATCAAACCCCTGGCAGTCAGCAGAATTAGCCTTCAATACTGCATTCTAACCACTGTGCCACCATGGCTCTGCATTGTAATCACCTTTAACAGATTTTTGATCAAATAACAAATCTATTTTAAATGTATTGCTTTTAAATATAAGACTAGTCAGTGGGAAAGGAATAATGCTAACTCTTGATGTTATTTCCATAGGACATCTTGATTCCTTCAATTTTCACTATTTCAATCTGGCAGATGTTTTTGATAGCCATGGCCTGACTTCTTCAGTATTGTTGACAGAGGAATCAATGCAATGACAAACAGTAGTGGTAAGATTGCATTTCCTTGAAAGTCTATCATCATTGACCAGCAACTGTGTCTTTCATTGTGCCATTGATCTTTGCATAAAACTTCTGAGGTTTTGATGGATTCCTGTTATTTCTAGACACATGATTATCCAATCATGTAGCAGGGAGTAAAATGCCTTCTTGTAATCAATCCAGGCTATGTTCAAGTAGGTTTTCCTTCTTTTGCAGTTTTCCAAAATCATCTTGTCAATTAGAAGCTGATCTTTTTTTCCTCTGCTATATGGATAGTTTCCTTTCTGTTCAGGTGGAAAGAGCTTGTTTTCAACTAGATGTTGTTGGACTGTATCAGCTACCACAGCAATTAGCAATTTGAAGGTTGTTGGTAAACAGGTAATTTAGCCTGTACTTGCTTGGTTCTGACCCTTCTGTGGGATCTCACATTAATCAGGTAGGCTTTTGCCAGAGGCTAACCAATCTTCAGTTTCACCTCCTTGCAGGATGTTGTTAAACTGATTAGCAATGAGTGGGTGTAGATCAGTCAGATATTTCATCCCCCCCAAAAAAGAAACCCAACCCACATGGAGTTACTTAGTGGTGAACAATTCTGAATTTTCTTGCCCTTTTCCCCACCATTTTTTCTTACCCACCTACTTTAAGAAAAGGCAAAGAAGGCTGGGAATGGAAATGAATATATAGCTATTCTGGCTTCCTTACTATAGACACTTCCTGGTTTGCCACTATGTCTGAACTATATTATTATTTGTTATATAATGATTTATATTTAATATTTAATATATTTATATAATATTTTATATTATGCATGAATATATAATTATAATTATTATAATTATTATAATATCTCTGCTACTACACTCTGTATAACATAGTGCACATTTATGGTAAATTAACATTTCCAAATATGACAATTATGTTACTGCTTAAATATAGCTTGGTTAAAGAATGGTGCATACTCATCAATCCATATTAAAACCCTTGGAATTTAGACAGTTCATGCAAATAGTCCTCAACTTAGAACAATTCATTTAGCGACCATTCGTAATTACAATAGCACTGAAAAAGTGACTTATGATCGTTTTTCACTTACGACCTTTGCTGCATCACCATGGCTATATGATTAAAATTCAGATGCTTGGTAACTGGTTCATATTTATGACGATTGCAGTGTCGCGGGGTCATGTGATCACCTTTTGCAACCTTCTGACAAGCAAAGTCAATGGGAAAGCCAGGTTCACTTAACAACCATTTTATTAACTTAACAATTGCTGTGGTAGTAAAATGGGACAAAAAATACTTAACAAATATATCACTTAGCAACAGGAATTTTGGGCTGACTTGTAGTTTTAAATTGAGATTACCTATATTTGTTCCTGTTGATTCTCTTAATACGTTGTGTGAGGTCATTGTTGTCACTTCATTCTTTGGAATACTGTTTCTATATTCCTCCTTTATCTGCTTGCATTGCAAATTATTTCAGCAGTTGAAATTCTTACGAGCATTTAAAAATAGAACTTTTCTTTCTCCTTTAGAATCACCTCTGCCTGTTTCAGCAGTATAATGAATCACAAAATCATTGCAATACAAAAGGATCTCACATTTTCATTTGAAAAGTCTCTACTCCCATTAACCAAACCTTTTGTGAATAGTTTGTCCCTGTCACCAGATCCTTTTTCGTCATTTTAAATTCCAGTTACGCTTGATGTCACTTTCAGGGAATCTTTGATATCTAATTTTATCAGTTTAACTCAAGGTTAACTATAACAACGTATTTCAAGTACGGATCAGACCCAATAGTGCTTAACTTGGAAAATATGATGAACACAAAAACTGAAAAGGAGGTAAAAACTGTTTATAGTGACACCATTATATTCATTTAAAAAGAAAAAAAAGTCCTGAATACCAATATTTCTCCTGAACTATTTTCACCGTGGTTAACCTGACAGAAACAGTAAAACCCAGTTAACAGAGCTAATCAGCAAAATTCTGTTGATTCATTCAACCATTTATGTGTTAACATAGAGAAACAATTCATAGATATGCTTTGGTGTGTCTCAATGAAACATATTTCATACATTTCTGAGAAAATGCTGAATCTGAAATTCAATAAATCTTAAAAACACATGAATACCCACTAATACACAATTTCATTAGTCCCATTTCACATGTACTGCAACTTCTGAAATATCTTTGAACATGCCAATGCAAGAACTTTATCTTATTATCTTGCAGAATTTTTTTTCTGGATGCAGGAGCGTAACACTAAAAATATTTTATGATGTTGCAAAAACATACTTAACCAGTGCTGAATCTTTCCTTGTGAGGATCATTATACATTTCTTTATAATAATGAAACTAAGGAAAAACACATTGTGCAGCTTGGATACTTAGTTTTACTTGCCTTATCTCAAATACAAAATGGCTTTTCATGCAAGTAAATTACAAATGAGTCAATAATTTCATTTTTAGAATTACACTATTATAAGGTAGTGTCCTACTCATGTTCTATAATGACTATGTCCATATAAAATAATTCTCTGCCAACATGGGAATTGACTTTAGATTTATAGAAAGTTTCTAAGAAGGGATTATTTCACAATAATTAAAATCTGTGCTTCAGTTCCAATTGACAATGAAGTAAACAATATACAAAACACAGATGACTCTCTCTCTCTCTCTCTCACACACACACATACACACATACACACACACATACATATACATCTTTGCTGCTGTTTATAAATAGTAAATTAAATATTTACCATTTTTACTTTATTTTTTTTGTTTAAATTATTTGAACTATCAGGCTTATCATTTCTCATTCCTTTCCTTGAGTAATGATAAAGTAGCACTCTCTGTGCAGAAATTTCCTATAGGTACAAAATGGAACCTAATAAAGAATAATTGTGCATAATACATTTTTGCTACAACAGGAATTGATCAAATAGAGATTATGACTTGGTTCAACTTCAGTTAGGCTTGAATTTTCTCACTGGAAGCTATTTTTATTATTCAGAGAAAGGGCACCATACTTTTCAGAAACTATAATAAACATAAATCTCAGAATTATGTCAAAATGCTTCAAAGAAGTAATCAAGCTTCTAATTTGCAAATTATAGTAGACTGATTCATTTCATAAATACGCTTTCTTTTATATCATGTTATTCAGTGATATCCTATACCGAATCACTTAACAAATATTTTAGTTGAAAACAATTATGTTTGAGAGGCAATATCAAATTCTAGAATCCCATTTATTTATTTTTATTAGTACCACATTTTTAATATATATTTTTATGATGTTCTAAAGCCACTTCAATCAGTTACAATTTTATCCAGCAAATAATAAAACAAGGCAATAATTCATAAAGTCATAGTATGAGCTATACAAAAAATGACCAATCAGACTTAATTAGCCTGAGCCATAATATTCCACATTATGCAGGAATAATATGTTTCTAACTATTGTAGCAGGGTAATTACTGAACATGAGATGTTGAACATGAGATGAGGTTGTTATGGGTGTTATGTTTACCTTATATGCGGCTCTATCATTCATCTCTATTGTATTTGTTTCCTGTGTAATATTGCTACTCTATGATTCATCTCTATTGTTCCTGTGATGCATTTCCTGTTCCTATAGTTGTATTTTTTTTCTCTCTTTCTCTCTAAGAAAGATGGCTGTTGCACAGTGAGGCCTTGTATTGTATTTACTGACTCCACATGAAACATGGTGTCAGAAGCATCTGAATCTGTGCTGTCTCCACACATTTGATGCGTGCCAGTCTAGCACTTGTGGCCCTGTCCTGGAAGCCAAGCATTTGAAGCCAGGAAACGGGTATCATGGCAGCCGCTAATAGCATTCCACTGCCTGAGGCAATGAGGGTGAGTGGAGATTGCAGCAGTAATTGGGCCAACTTCAGAGCAGAGTTTCAGGATTACTCCCTGGCCACAGGCTTAAATGACAAACCGGCAGCAGTGCAGGCAGCCACTTTGAGGCGGCTGATGGGCTGCGAATGCCTCCATGTTTACAAGCATAATTTAATCGTTACAGAGGAGCAAAAGAGTGATACTAAAGCCATCCTAAATGCCTTAGAAGTCTTTTTCAGACCCTCTATAAATGACATATATGATATATATATATATTTGGCAGCCGTAAGCAAGAAGGAGGTGAAGCAATAGACAGTTTTGTCTAAGAGAAAAAGCTGCAAGCTATGATTATGGCTCTCTGAGAGATGAACTTATTCGTGATAAAATAGTTCTGGGTTTCACTAGTGAAAGCACACCCCGCCGCCTTTTGAGGGAACATGATTTAAGTTTACAAGCTGCAATTGAGATATGTTGTACCATAGAACTTACAGACAAACGGTTGAGAGCCNTCTTCGAGACCGCCTCCTGCCACAGATTACCCCCCACCGACCTGTACGCTCTCACAGAGTGGGTCTCCTCAGGGTGCCGTCAGCCAGACAGTGCCGGCTGGCGACCCCAAGGGGGAGGGCCTTCTCTGTGGGAGCTCCCACCCTCTGGAACGAACTGCCCCCAGAGATCAGGGTGATCCCTGATCTCCCTTCCTTCCGCTGCGCCCTCAAGACGTGGTTGTTCCAGCTTGCGGGACTGGCCTAAGGGATTTTAAAGGGGTTTTAATTACTTTTAAATCTGACAAATTTAAATATTTCTTTTTAATCAAATTTTAATTAGGTGTATAATATGTTAGTATTTTATCCAATTGTCAGCCGCCCTGAGTCCGCAAGGAGAAGGGCGGGATATAAATGTAATTAATTAATAAATAAATAAATAAAATAAATAAACAGATTGACAGTGTCAATGCAGCCTCCAAACAACAGCTAAGCATGAAGAACCACCCGTACAAGCGTCAGCACAAAATTCATCTACACAACTCACCTGGCAGCAACCCGATATCATGCAAGTACTGTGGCAGTGTGCATGTATGAGAGGAAGAGCAATGTCCTGCGTATGGGAAAACTTGCAGAGCATGTGGGATACCAAATCATTTTGCATAAATGTGTCTCTCAAGTAAAATGGAAAAGAGGAAGCTGCACACAATTGAGCAAATGTCAAATAGCTCTCCATTGTATTTATTTCGTGTTTAATATTGCTACTTTATGATTCATCTCTATTGTTCCTGCGATGCATTTCCTGTTCCTGTAGTTGTATTGACTCTCTCTAAGAAAGATTACTGTTGCACAGTGAGGCCTTATATTGTATTTACTGACTCCACATGGAACAGAGGTCACAGTGGCAAAGTTCACCTTTTTTGCTGTGTGCAAAAACCAAGCTAACAGACACAAAGGTGCTCTGTGTCTGACTGTGTCTGACTAAAATACCTAGATGCGGCACACATATAGCTAAAAAGGTAAAAGGTAGTAAAATGTAAAATGTATAAAAGGTAGAGGCATAGTGGAGAGGTTATTGGACATTTCTGGTGGCTTTTTTCTTTTGGTATGGCCTACAGCAGTGGTGGCGAACCTATGGCAGGGGTGCCAGAGGCGGCACTCGGAGCTCTCTCTGTGGGCACACATACCGTCTCCCCAGCCCGGCCTCCTCCCACGGCCCCCTTCTCACCAGCAGCCCCCCCAGAGGAGAGTTGCCCTGGGCACCGCCCACATGAAGCAGCGCAGCCAAGGACATGGTAGCCAGGCAATGGGGACAAGACTCTGCCCTTGTGCCCTGTCACGCACAGATGATGCTGCAAGGCATGGGCGGAGGGCATGGCCACCATGGCTGCTGGGCATGGCCACCATGGCTGCTGGGCTGCCTGGGTGATCTGTGGTGGGCCGTGGAGGTGGTGGGTGGCCCAGTGGGCAGGGCAGAGCGGGGACAGGGGTGGGGGCGGGTTTTGGGCACTCGGTCTCTAAAAGGTTTGCCATCACTGGCCTACAGGTACTTTGTGTAGCAAGGAGCAGTTGGAGGAGGAACCTGCAGCTGGAGACTCAGAAGAAGTAAACAGGATCTCAGGGAGAGAACTGCTGAATGGAAGGGCTAGTGAAGAGGGCTACAGATTTAGAATATAGATGAGACATCAGCAAGAATAATTTGACAAGTCTGCTGAAATCCAAGAACAGAAGTAACAGTTTTTTCTCCTCTTTTCAGAAGTGAATGAGAAAAATTGTGTTTGTTAGGAGGAATTGAAACTCTAAAAAGCTCAATTTGGAACTATCTGTATAGAACTGTTTATGTACAATTTTTAAGCCAAAACCTGTTTATCAACTGCAAATATGCACACATTATCTCCTTAAAATACCGCAATAATAAATATATGTATTCCTCACATTACAACCAAAATTGGGACTGGAATCTTTGTTATTGAGTGAAGCAGTTTGCTCAGTGACCACAATCCTGGTTCTCCTAGTTGTGGTTGTTAAGTAATTATGTAGATTGTTAAGATGAGTGTGGGAAGAGGCCCTAAAGGCCTCAATGTGCTCCCTGGTCCACCAGGCTCTGGATCTTCAGCTGGCTACAGGACCTACCAGTGCATGGAAATCTACCACAAACTGAGAGGCCTCAGCTGACCACAGGGCCCAGCAGCTCACATAAATTTATCACTTATCTTTGCATTGTTCTGCAGCTGTTGACAGGCCTGCTTAGGTAATGTGAGATGTGATCTTCTGACACAGACTGCCTCATGCCATTCTGCAAGTGGGCACCATTCTTATGATCATTTGGAAGCCTCCTTATACACACTAGCTGAGTCCTCCTGAGTGTGGTAGGGTGGGGGTCATGATGTTAAGCTTTGTTTCTGCTTCCTATGGAAGGAGTTCCATATCTCCAGCAGGCTGTAGAAATGGATCTCAGCTCTTTGTGATTTAAACTTTGGCCATGGGAGAAATCTGGGAAAAGAGGTTGAGAAGAAAGTGCTAGCAAATTGCATTGGAATTTTACATTTCTGTTTGCTGTATGTGGTGTATAATTTTTTGTTTAAATTCTCTGTATAAATTAAGGGATGAAATAGATTTTCAACTTTTTATTCAAACTTTATTTGAATTTATTTATAGTGTGCATGTGAACAGATTCATATATTTGTTCATGAATTTATAATATTTCTGTAGAATGTTCTTGTATTAATAATGTTAATAATGGTGAAATGTTCCACTTATAGCACAGCAGGCTTCTTGGTGTCCTATCTGGTATTTTCTTGTTTATTTTCCTTATTTAACTCATGTAAACTCATGTAAGTGGTTGACCAGGAATTTGTCAGCAATGTATTTAAACCTTTCCGATACTGAAAGTTTGTGCTTTAATATTTAACTCATTTGTAGGTGGCTGACCATGAACTCTACTACCATTGGGAAGGAGATATAGAAGCATAGCAAGCTGCACCAACAGGCTGAAGAACAGTTTCTACCCATGGGCAGTCAGACTTTTGAATGGGAAATAACTCCATGTATGATAGGCTTGCGGGGCCGGCGCATTGTGCAATAAGTTCACATGGTGCAATAAGATTGTGTGTTTTTTGTCACTGTGAGTTGTGTCGGGGGGGGGGTGTACGAAGGGAGGCTTAGCCAATCTCATTGTACACATGTTGTACTTTGACAATAAAGACTGATTTGATATTATTTGAACTTGTCATCAGCACTGTATTTGAATCTTTTTAATATTGAAAGTTTGTACTTTAACACTTAAAGTTAACAATATTTAGATTTTAAAAACAATGTTTAATTTTGTTTATACCCTGTGAGATTGGTTCAGATTCTCCCCTTCATTTGTTTGTTTATCTTTCAATCATAAAAAGGCAGTATAAATTGTGACACCAGGGGAGAGGTTTTCTGGAAGGTATATGGTAGAAGTGAGAATTT
>NW_015386562.1:897804-912356 GCF_001527695.2 Protobothrops mucrosquamatus | reverse complement strand
TTGAAAGTTTGTACTTTAACACTTAAAGTTAACAATATTTAGATTTTAAAAACAATGTTTAATTTTGTTTATACCCTGTGAGATTGGTTCAGATTCTCCCCTTCATTTGTTTGTTTATCTTTCAATCATAAAAAGGCAGTATAAATTGTGACACCAGGGGAGAGGTTTTCTGGAAGGTATATGGTAGAAGTGAGAATTTCCAAGCCATTATCCTAAAATCGTAGACAGGGCCAAGATAAGAATTGAATTAAAGCAAGAAAAAAACCCTTAAAATGGAGATTAAATTTTGAAAAATTGGAGATGAAGAGAAAGAGTATAATTATCTGTTAGAAAGAGGGAAATTGATAAGTCAAGAGCTTTTTACTCCGAACTAATCCAACATTCTCAGCAGCTCTTGTGGGAAGGCAAACATATTTTCCAAGGCGCCTGAAGGCAGGACAAGAAGCAACGGATGGAAACTAATCAAGGAGAGAAGCAACCTAGAACTAAGGAGAAACTTCCTGACAGTTAGAACAATTAACCAGTGGAACAACCTGCCTCCAGAAGCGGTGAATGCTCCAACACTGGAAGTTTTTAAGAAGAGACTGGAGAGCCATTTGTCTGAAATGGTATAGGGTTTCTTGCCTGAGCAGGGGGTTGGACTAGATGACCTCCAAGGTCCCTTCCAACTTTTTATTATTATTATTATTATTATTATTATTATTATTATTATTATTATTATTATTATTATTATTATTATTATTATTATTATTATTTAAAGAATGTAATGAAGTCTGAATGCTGACCTATTTCCTGGACTATTTTGTTTGTTATGGGTACTGGGAGGGGGAGGAAATTAATGTATACAATTGTTGTTGCCATGTTCAACTATGAAATGTCTTGAGGGTGATAACTATGCACTCACTATTCAAGACCAGGGTGAAATCTTGTTGGGGAGATACCAAAAAGTGTCTGAAGAAATTCCAGGCTTTGTGATAGGTGGAAGCTTTATTCACAAAGTAAAAAGGGCATATACAACTTGGCATTAATAGGTACAAGTAAAGATAGTGATAATCACAGCTTGAGAAGTCAATATTTTATCACTGGTATTCTGGCTGAATTCTTGAGTGCTTTAGCACCAAATTGCGAATTGTTTTCAATATTATCTTTTCTCCTTATCTACTTTGCAATATTGTTTTTTAAAATCTATCTTCAGTTATCTCTCTTTTTTATTCACTGCAAAGTCTCCTCTTTGCAACTACAGTTTTTAAATACAGATTATTAATTACTTTTCCCTTCCTGGCACTTTTTTAGTTTCATCTAAAAATGTTCAGCGTGTGATTTTTCAGAATTATTCTTATGACTCAGTTAAGTACATTTCATTTCATAAACCTGTTATGCTGGAACATTTGGATTTAAGACATTATTAACACAAACTTTATAATATGTTTGTCACAGCACTTTATGAATATAAGTTTGTCCATGATCTTAGCAAACATATCATATTCTGTGATGTATTGCCATGGCTGACAGCTCCACAGAAGGTTTTTAGGTTGGGGAGGAAAAAGATTTTAGTTTTTGTTCTGAATCTTTTAGTTGATTCTTTTAGTTGACATTTAGTCAATGTCAATTTTTGGGTAATTGTTTTCAATTTCAGATAATTACTTGGATATTTGTGGTTGTTTTAGACATTACTTATAATCTCCAGCATTTCAAGGTTTTATAATGAAAGTCTATATTTAGTGGCTCAACCCAGTCTAAACAAATATATATGTAAAGTATATTATGTGGCTTTATGGTTTACATTTTCAGAGATATTTGTGAATAAGACGGTGTATTTTTTATAATTTCTTCAGAATAAATTAGCTTTGTATTGTACATGAGATAAGAATACAGATGTAGGATCAATATAGTTTATGTCTGAAAAAAATACACAGAATTCTACGCTTGCAAGCAAAAGTAAAGTAAATTCAATGAAGATGCAAACATACATAGCATACAGTAGATAAAGCATGGGACTGGGAAAGGCAAACAAAAGATTAACTTGTGCGCTATTCTGCCAACCTCAATAATTATATTCATTAGTGAATGATAACTGAGAAGATAAATCAGAAAACAATGACTGTTGTGGAAAGAATAATTCATTTTCTTTTATCAGATTTATCTTAAAACAGGCTCAATTGCTAGAAAAAGTCCATTAAAATTGGTTTAGATTTGTGGGGATGTTTATCCTGAGTTCCTGAGTGCACATAAACAAATGCTACTATTAAAGACAGGCATTTTATTAGGCCAAATGTTTGAACGATCCTGGTCAGTTCTCACATTAAAGATATTCCACTCAAAACATGATAATTTGATGGTTATCTTTTGAATTTCAATGGAAAGATATGTGTAATATCTTAAGCTAAGAAACCAATCCATCATTCACCAAGTTAGAATCTAAGTAGAAATATTGTGGCTCCCAACAGCTTAAAAATACCCATATTTTTTGCCAACCCTTTTCACTCCCTTCTGACTATAGTTTTATTGCTAGAGGGAACCCCCAACCTTAATAATAATAATAATAATAATAATAATAATAATAATAATAATAATAATAATAATAATAATAATAATAATAATAATAATAATAATAATAATAATAATAATAATAATAATAAAGTTGGAAGTGACCTTGGAGGTCATCGAGTCCAACCCCCTGCTCAGGCAGGAACCCTACACCATTTCGGACAAATGGCTGTCCAGTCTCTTCTTAAAAACTTCCAGTGTTGGAGCATTCATCGCTTCTGGAGGCAGGTTGTTAATTGTTCTAACTGTCAGGAAGTTTCTCCTTAGTTCTAAGTTGCTTCTCTCCTTGATCAGTTTCCATCCATTGCTTCTTGTCCTGCCTTCAGGCACCTTGGAGAATAGCTTGACTCCCTCTTCTTTGTGGCAGCTCCTGAGATATTGGAACACTGCTATCATGTCCCCCCTTGTCCTTCTCTTCGTTAAACTAGGCATACCCAATTCCAGCAACCATTCCTTATATGTTTTACCCTCTAGTCCCCTAATCATCTTTGTTGCTCTTCTCTGTACTCTTTCTAGAGTCTCAGCATCTTTTTACATCGTGGTGACCAAAACTGGATGCAGTATTCCAAGTGTGGCCTTACTAAGGCATTGTAAAGTGGTATTAATACTTCACGTGATCTTGATTCTATCCCTCTGTTAATGCAGCCCAGCACTGTGTTGGCTTTTTTGGCAGCTGCAGCACACTGCTGGCTCATATTTAAGTGATTGTCCACTAGGACTCCGAGATCCCTCTCACAGTTACTACTATTGAGCAAGGTACCCCCTATACTATACCTGTACATTTGGTTTTTCTTGCCTAAATGTAGGCAAGAAAACCTTTTTTCACCATTGAATTTCATTTTGTTAGATAGCGCCCAGTGTTCAAGTCTGTCCAGGTCCTCCTGTATCTTAAGCCTGTCTTCTGGAGTGTTGGCTATTCCTGCCAGCTTGGTGTCATCCGCAAATTGGATGAGCTTCCCATCTATCCCCTCGTCCAAATCATTGATGAAGATGTTGAAGAGCACTGGGCCTAGAACAGAGGCCTGGGGCACCCCACTACACACTTCCTTCCATGTAGATGCAGTTCCATTGAGGACCACACGCTGAGTACGGCCGGTCAGCCAGATACGAATCCATCTGGTGGTGATGCTGTCTAACCCACATTTTTCTACCTTATTGAGTAGTAGGTTGTGATCTACTTTATCAAATGCCTTACTGAAGTCCAAGTAAATTATATCCACAGCATTCCTCTGATCCACTAATTTTGTCACTTGGTCAAATAATGCAGTAAGTTTTGTCTGGCATGATCTCTTTTTGACAAATCCATGTTGGCTTTTAGTAATGACTTTGTTTTCCTCTAGGTGTTCGCTGATTCATTGATTATTTTTTCCAGAATCTTCCCAGGTATTGAGATCAGGCTGATAGGTCTGTAATTTCCTGGGTCCATTTTTCCCCCCCTTTTTTGAAGATGGGAACTACATCAGCTCTTTTCCAGTCCTCTGGTAGTTCCCCAGTGCTCCAAGATCTTTGAAAAATATAGTTCAGTGGTTCTGAGATCACATCTGCCACAAGGAGGGGGAAAATGGATCTGAAGCTTCAGATACATTCATATATGTACTGTGGCAGTTTCACTGCTGGATACAATCCCTTGTATGTATGTCACTGGAGTGTTTTTATTGTAAGTTGCTTTTGCTCCAGCTAATATATTTTGTTTGCTCCAGCTAATATATTTTCATATAGTTTATTTTCTATTATGCATGGAACTTCTTAGGAAAAAATATGTAATTGTGCATGATAGTTTAATGTAGTGGTTTGACTGGACAACATTAATATGCCTTATTTAATCTTAGGTGACTCTCATACTAATTAATGTAAATTATGTTAAATAAGTATCAGTAAAATTTACACACCCTTGTTATAGCAATAGCAATAGCACTTAGATTTATATACCACTTCATAGTGCTTTACAGCTCTCTAAGTGGTTTACAGAGTCAGCATATTGCCTCCAACAATCTGGGTCCTCATTTTACCGACCTTGGAAGGATGGATGGCTGAGTCAACCTTGAGCTGGTGAAACTCAAACTGCTAAATTGCATTCTAACCACTTTGCCACCCGGGGTCTTTATTATGCCTCACAGTTTATAATAAAAACTTTTCTGTAAGTTTGAAACATTTTTGATTTCTTAAGGATAAAATAAATGAAATAAAATATTTTTATTACTTCAGACCTAACTGTTGTTAGGTATTTTTACCCACATTTCTGTGAGGTAGATTGGGCTGAGACAGACTGAGCTAAAGTTAGAGTGAGCTTCTATGGCTGAGGGTAGATTAGAATTTATGCCTTCCTATTCTCACCCAACATCTTAACCACAATGCCATATTGACAGTTGTTCTTTCTCCTGAAAATTCCAATTAAATTTTTCAACAGAAAGAACTTTGTAGATTTTAAAATTGCTATTAGATGTACTGGTATCCCATAAATTGAATACCCTGATTGGCCTTTAATATGTTTTTTCAGTTGTAAATAACTTTTATTGTAACAGGGTTTGAGACAACAACTTAGCATTACATTCAGTTGGGACTAAAAAGCATGCATTATTTCTCTTAAACCTCTTCAATAAAATTTTAGTAGTTTTCAGTCATCTGATAAAACATGACAAAATAATAATTGTTTATTATCACTGCTTGTGTGGGGGGAGTGTAATTCCTTTTCTGGGCTGAGAAAAATGAAGTTTTCTCAACTGCATTGAGATAGAATTATTAATTTTTCTACCTACAGTATACTATAAATCAGCAAGACAGTCGGCCATAAATTTGTAAGTAGGAAGGAAAGCTGAACAGTTAAAATGATCAGATGGAACATGGATATTACAAAGAGACTTTTAAAGATTCCTTTTGTAAAATGAAAATAACAAAATAGAAACAATCTGAAGTGTACCTAGAGTGTGATTACAGAAGAAATGTTATTTGTGAGTTTTTGTATATAAACTATTAGAGTTGAACTGAAAATAAACATACTTGATTAAAAAGGTCTGAAGGGAGTAAAAATGTACAAAATGAACACAAAAATATGAAGGGGATTGCCTTCCTACAGGTTACTTTTTGTTGTAATCAGAAAGAACTGAGCATTCCCCAAGATATAACTTTTTAATTACTAATTGATTTTGTAACTCCAATAGCTGAATTATGTAGGAAAGGGAGAGAAACAAATCTTTCTGATCTGAAAAGAATATAAACAGTGTCATTGGAGATTATTTTGTAATAAATAAATAAATAAATAAATAAAAAGTGCAGAGCATGGCTTCTAGAATGTTTTCAAAATTTTATCAGTGTTGGTCCTAGCCAATGTTTGTATTTTCTTCTTTATTTTGAAGTAATATGTTGCATATTTGTCTGTATGTATTTCTGTTGTATTATTGTATTGGATTTGCTTATCCAAATCCGTATACTGAGAAGCATGGGACGGGCTCCTCATGTCTTCTTCTGGGTTGTATGAGTAGGAGGGAGGAAGGAAATTCAGAATGGAGCAATTACCAACATTTATGGCCACTACTCAACTCCTCTCATAAGAATGCCTTGAGGAATTCACTAGCCTCAGTGGCAAGCAAACAGGAGGCAATTAGCCTCTTTCTAGTTGTTTGATTAATTTGTTTATAAATCATTTAGCTGAAAATGCTAGAATTCAGGTGTTATGAGTGTCATGCCTGTAATGTGAAGGGTAAGTTTACTGAAGTCTGATAATTTACAGCTGAATAATTTGCAACACGGTATGGCAATTTTTGTAGGATAAGGAGCTGGGTAAAAGTAAAAGCCAGAAGAATACAGGTCCAATATTGAAGAGGGAAGATACCCTTACACAGTGCTTTTTTGGTTAAAAAAAAAAAAAAAAAGGTGCGGGAGCTCACACATGTCATACAACCTGCCTTGCCTACCCTACAAGGTTCCATCCAAAAAAGGTGCCGGAACTCTGTTCTGGGTGTTCTATGACAAAAAAAGCCCTGCCCTTACATAGCCAGTGTTCCTAGCTTTCCTTGACTAGAGGAGTTAATGGCTCCTCATTTTATTAAGTTATGCCAATTTCTTTAGCTGATGGCATGATTTAGGGCTTGGCACTCCCATAAGTTTAGACTCTGACCTTTGCTGCCTAAAATAGCAGCTACGTATTCTGAGTCTGACTTATCACTCCTAGATGGCTGACAACCTGTTGTTTCCTAAGCTGTAGGCTAACAGTCAGTTAGGTTTTCCTCTTTAGCCGAGGAATTCATAACACATTGGGAGAATTATGAGGAGGAAAACTTCTTGACAGCTTCTAGCCTGGTCCAACCCATTTTCAAATTCAATCTACCTTTTACTTATTTTTCCTCCTTATTTCTTGCTTCTCTAAATTGACTCTGTTCTATTCAGTTTTCAGAAAATTATTGCAATATTAAAGCCAAAGGCAAGGACTGTCAATAGGCTGTTTTTGGAATATAGGCCTTGGCAAGTGCTGGAGAATCTGAGCAGCTGACACCAGCACTGCATGCAGCAAAACAGGACATATAACAAAGTGGGGAGGATTTTGTTTGGTCAAGACATAAAATATTTGACTCTTCCTCTCCAACAGAGGTTCATTATCTGGAAAATGTTAAGCAGCTACACATACTGGTTATGTATATATAAGCATACCTGAATATGACCTGCAAAAGATACATGTGTACTCAAACATATGTATATGTCCAGTGGTGGGATTTAGCCAGTTCGCACCAGTTTGGCAGAACTGGTAGCTAATTTTTTGTTGCCCAGGCCCAGAATAAACTTCCAGAAGCGGCATCCACACAGAGAACTGGTTGTTCACATATTTGAATCCCACTACTGTATATGTCTGTTCTTCTTGGAATTTATTCTATATAGTTGCAGGATCTGGTTGTTTTTGTACTGTGTTTGCCTAGTTTTTATAAGGGGGTTATCAGCCAAATTGTCACAGAATCTGAACATGATTAGGCTGAAATCTGCATGCCCCAAAATCACTTAGCTGGTTTCTGTGCTTAAGGCATGACTTGAACTTGTACTATATCTCACTACTACTAATCTATGATCCTAATCACTACACCACACTTCTCTGTATGTGCATGCATATATATGTCTGAGTGTGTATGGCATATGTGTGTATGCAGGTTCATATATAATAATATTGATCTGAAAAATTTCTGAGAGTGGTATATATTTGGAATATAGGTATTCTTACTTGATGTATTTCATAGGAACACATTACAGGAACCTTGCTGTGCATTGATATATTGTACTAGGTTGGTAAAACCATTTCTGATGTATGCCATGCATTACATTTATAAAAATGCCAGGCAGAAGACTTTTTAGGAATGATTCAGCCACAAGGGATCTTGGAACTATGATCCTTTTGCTGTTGCAGCAGCATGTTTGATTTTCTTAGGGGAATTTTTTTTTTGCAACAAGACAAAAGATATAAATATGTTAAGAATGGCTTAGAGCATAGGTTTCTTTTATTTTTATGGCCTACTTCCAACAGGAATAAAAGTACAAGAATATTATACTGAATTCTGCAACAAAGGGCACTGCAAACACTAAAAGAATGGTATTGTAAACCATGAAAATGAACTACCTTTACATAAATGTAGATTCTCTGGAGAGAAGGTCTTCCTAAGACATTTTACATGACATTCCTTATTACAACATGAATTCAAAATGGCATTTAAAAAAACGATAATGATACCATCTTTACAATGCTGGATTTTTCTTAAGAGAAGAAAAAGCCTGCTTCACTTGCAACAAATCAATACAAGCAATCTATATCTATTTTTGTATAGTGTATGATATATTGTCATAAACATCCAAGAATTAATTATTTTAATTGCATTATAGTAATAGCAATAGCACTTAGACTTATATATCACTTCACAGTGCTTTACAGCCCTCTCTAAATGGTTTACAGAGTCAGCATATTGCCCCCAACAATCTGCATCCTCATTTTACCGACCTTGGAAGGATGGAAGGCTGAGACAACCTTGAGCCAGTGAGAATCGAACTGCCAAAATTCTGGCAGTCAGCAGTCAGCAGAATTAGCCTGCAATACTGCATTCTAACCACTGTGCCACCACAGTTCTTATCATCATTTATCTTCAATTTTAAAATGTTTCTAGCTCATTTTATATATTTGTTATTGACTATCTTCTTCATCTGTTTGCTTCTAAAATATCCCAAGCACCCCAATACAATGTCAATGCTTGGATTTTAGTGCCATTGTAAAACTCAATTCCATGTGAGGTAAGTATTCCTTTTTAATTGTTTTTGCACACTTATTTAGTTCAAAGATCATTTTGATGTTGGTATTAAAGATTTGAACTGTATCTAAAAGCAATTTTCCTCTAGATGAGCCCAGATCCAATCATCACCATAATCAATTTATCCTTGGTGGTGAATTTCAGTTGACTCCTTTGGCAGTCAAAACTTCAATCCTGGTGTATCAGTATACTGACAAGTATTCACTGCAGGCTTCCATTTCATGAACAATAGCAACCAACTTTTTCCTCACAGCAATTTCTTGTCCACTAAAATGAAAGAAGAGATGCCAAGTAACATGACAAAGTTGCATGTTATTTGTTTGTCATTTCTAGTGCAACAGTACTGCCATTTGTTAGTGATAACAGAGGCATTACTTTTCATTTAACTTGTATAAGCCACAGGAAATCTTCTAGGGTAATACAAATGGTGCAACCGCTACAATCAGTTGCCTCACTATACCATCTAACAATTCTCTCAGTGGGTGATGAGAGATGGACTCCTCGAGACCTGTAAAGCAAAGACTGTAACATAAATTGGAGAAAGGAAAACTTTTAGTAGCCAGAATTTCAGGAAAGCTTGGAAGACTAGAACTAAGAATGAAATAGGTTGTTCCAGCCACAATTTTGATTTTCTCTTTTTGGTGGAACAGATTTTTTTCTTTGTTTTTAACATTATATTAAATCTATTTTATGGTTTTACTATGCTGTTGTTGTTTTTTGCCATTTCAAAATGTGGTAATCAGAAAGTGCTCTAGGAACAAAAACTTGTACTCCCAAGGCTGAAAATTTAAATATTATGTTTACAATTATTACTGTATATAGACATATACAAATATTGAGTGGCGTGGTGTCCTACAGGTACAGCTTTGCCTCTCAATCAGGAGGCTGTGAGTTCTATCCTAGGTAGCGGTGGATATTTCTCTTTCTGGGTGCAAAGAGAAAATATCTGCTGTGAATTCCACATAGACATCAGGAAGGGCATCCAGCCAGTAAATGCTCAGCTCTATTCAGTTGCCCCAACTTCACCCTGATGCAAGGGATTACAGGGATCACAAAGAAAAAAATAAACAATATTAGCTTGCATGATGCAGTGAAGAAAATTAATTGAAAATCAGTGTCTCCCAAAATAAGGTAGTTGTGTTTGACAGGAAAAATGACAACTTCAAATTAAACATAACTGACAAGCAATTAAAACAAGAAGATAAATTTATTTATCTTGGAAAATGATTAGTATCAAAACTTTATTGAAAGAAGGAAATGGTTGCTCAATTTTGCCTAATTTTATTATAGAGAACTACAAATGTAGAAGTATAACAGTAATTTGAAAGCAGTGAGAATAAAAAGAGAAAGAAAGAGAGAGAGAGAGAGAAGTCAAGAATATACAAATATTGAATACAGTATGAATAAAGTATGTTGAGGTGGCATTTGCAGGGGCATCAAAAAGTCAAGACAGTGCCTATGACCACATAATTAGAGATAGGATCTCAATTGTGCACCTGCAGCCAACATCTGGATCATCATTTTTGACCACCACTCCCCCCCCCCCGACAGATACCCCTAGCTGATTTAGTCCTATGGAGAGAATGAACGAGGATTAAATTAAAAAAACAAATATTTTACTAGTTTAAAATAAACCTTACTTATGTTTAGGTGTTACCTGTGTTAAACATGTAATCTATTTTTCAAGTATTGAGGTTTTATCTCTGTACATGGAAGATTCTACTGTATGTTAGAGCTGAAAGATCTATAGTTGCATAGGTAATATATAAGAAGATCACTGTTTTGTCAAAAGAAATGTCATCTTTTTATAAAGTCGTAAGAGTTGCTGTATGCACGTGTTGAAAATTAACTCTGAAAAAATTGAGGGAAACTGATGGATTCTGAGCATGAAAGAAGGATGTTTCTGACTTATAATAGCTGTTTCCTTGCTTCCTTTCTGAACATAGAGCTTCTTGGCTGATCAGCAGCCAGCACACTCTAAACAGCAGGATGAATGTGAGATGTGTAATAGAACTTTTATTAACAGACCCATTGGCTTATGAATAATGCAGTTACATAAGTCTTCTCATGCTCTTCAGACTTTAAGCTCTGAATGCTCCTGTGGACCATTTAAAGCACTGGAACGTGCTATTACCAGACATCTAGTACAGAAATAGGTTTCACCCCATTTAGTTTCATTATCCATATATTTGCTTCCAATAGGGCTTCTTTGTGAATTTCAAAAAAGGATGCTTTAAGTGAATTTTGACTATTCTTTTACAAATTTAAAGTTGAGATCATTTTTAACACAAGTGTGCCTAACGTTGCTTTATGCTAAGGAGGAATTGTATGCAAAAGCAAACACCTGGGTAAGATAAATCAACTTGAAAGGTGGCTTACTTTTCTATTATATATTAATATATTTTTATATTTCCTTTCCCAAAATTGCTACATAAAGGGCAAAGAGACAAAATTCCTTTTGCTAAAGGGACTCTGCAAAAGACATTAGAAGATTAGATAAACTTTAATAGCAATTAATTAATGCTACTTGGAACCTATTGATAAGTGAAAGATGAATTCTCATTTTCCACCTTTATCTGCATCATGAAAGTTTATCTGCCTTTTGCTATCCTTGCTCTGAATTATTCATTTCTAAATCTCATGAGTTTCCTAATACATCCTGCAGCATTTCCTGTCAGAATTTGGGGGGCACAAAAGACTTAATGTGTTTAGATAAGAAATGTAATATATGCATTCATATTAAAATTTAATGAGACATTACATTTACGAATGCTTTTCTGGGAAATTGAGGAAAGAAAAAAAATCTTGTTGCTTTATGGAATTTGCTATATGATGTTTTCCCCATCCACCCATAGTAATAATTTCAGAATCAAGACTAAAGGAACCTTTGGTTTTCTCTAGGTAAGTATAGAATGATCTGTACAAAAATAATTGTAAACTAAGCCAATCTTATGATCAGTTGGACCAGTTCATCCAGAAGATGTATTTTGGTGAGTTGAATTGGTGAGGTTGAGTGAGACATTTAAGGCATATATTTATTCTGAGAGGTTTCCATCTTAGATATAATTATGGTCCATTGTACAAAATCTTTTATGTGGTAGAGTAATATGTAATGACGCCCTAGCCAGAAAACTAAACTTTAGAACATTGAAAAAGCAGGTAGATGCCTTGAAGTACTTCTCTAATAGCTTGCTTGCTTCTTTTATTTTTTATTTTATTATTATTATTATTTTATTTTATTATTTTACTTTACTTTAGTTTATTTGTATCTTGCCTTTATTATTTTAACAAATAACACAAGGTAGTGAACATATCCAGCACATGTTCTTCCTTCTATTTATCCCACAGCAACAACCCTATGAGATGGGTTGGGGTGAGAGAGCGATTGGCCCAAAGTCATCCAGCTGGCTTTCATGGTAAAAGCAGGATTTGAACTCACAGTCTGCTGCTTTCTAGCCTGGTGCCTTAACCACTTAGACCAGTGATGGTGAATCTTTTAGAGATCAAGTGCCCAAACTGCAACCCAAAACCCACTTATGTATTGTTGTGTGCCTGGTGGGCATGGCCCATTGGGTGGGTGTGGCCCATTGGGTGGGTGTGGCGTATTGGGTGGGTGTGGCTGCAGTGGTAATGGCAGATTGGGTGGGACTAAAAAGTTCAATCAATCAATTCCAACTTTGTGAAATCTTTTTTTTTCCTGCGAGAAGTTGAAATTGATTGATTGATTGAACCTTTTTTCTTTTTGCACACAGTGGTGGAGGCCTAAATCGAAAAGGTTTTATAAAACCCAGCTGAAGGCCTAGGACTGGGGTGATGGCGTGCGTGCCCACAGAGAGGGTTCTGCGTGCCACCAGTGGCACGCGTGCCATAGGTTCGCCACCACGGACTTAGACCAAACTGGATATATTTAGTACAGTTTAAGCTTCCCTAAACTGCAGTGGTACAAGTGCTTCCACTAACAGCTAAGAAGAAAGAAATTGTACACAGATAGATCTGTTGACATCCAAAATTGACAGAAAGGCTGTGGATGCATCAGTTATGAATGTGAACAGAAGTGGAACTCCGCCAGCATGGCTCATCTTGCTTTGAGGATGATGCTGAGCTGGAAATGCAGTGTAAATAAACTGGTTAGCAATGATCTGGTTTTGTATAAATCTGGCCAAGCTACTTTTTATTGCAACCAAAACCACTTGGGATAAAACTAAATTACTTGACCTATTTGAGATGTATAGTAAATAAATGTAATAAATCCCAAGCATTATATTGAATACATTCCCCTGCTGTTCTTATGCATATGACTGATTATTCAAATTAAGTTTCCAGTCCTGGAACTGATAAGAGTACAGGCAAAATATAGCATTAGGATATTACTGAAGATAAGAATAGGCTTCACTTATAAGTGTTGCAACCTCCATGGCATGATCTATTAATTCAATATAAGAAATAACATTGAATCAGTTCCAACAGGAGTAAATTAACAATCTGTATCTAGATTTTGTAGTAAAGATTATTAATAGTAATAATACTCCACTGAAGAGCAAGCTATAAAAAAGAAGAAAACAAAATAAGAAACACAGTTCATTAAAAAGTAGGAAAGCTGGCCTTATTAACAGCATGTTGCAAACATCTCATATTCAAATCCCCTTTGGTTTATGCTCAGCTCAGACTTAACTCTACATTAACCTTGGATCTTTCAATTAACCTCCTTGCTTTGTTTTAATTTGCTAAAAATAAGTATAAATGAAGCCCTTAATTCATTTAATCAGCACAGGTCATTAATTTGCCCAAAGTTGACAAATTATTTTTTGATCACATTTTTCTCTATATTGGCTGCCCTACAAAATAAAACAAAATAAAAATATAATGGTTTATTATATAATGATTGGATAAGTTTGCACCTCAACAATTGGAAGCACCTGACTGATTTAGGGAAGGATTAGACCTGATACTTTGATGAAAGTTCACCAAAGAATTCCAGGGCTATAGGAAAATTGGCAGTGAAGAGAGAGAGACAAACCTGGAAAAAGGCAATAATGAATCATGTCCATACTCCTTGCCAAGAAAGTTCTACTACACGTGGTTCATCTACTCATCAGGAGTCAAGTCAGAATATTTTTTCTGATATACATCTAGAATGTGGGACAGATTAGCCAATTTTTACAACAACAACAACAACAACAACAACAATAATAATAATAAAGTTGGAAGAGACCTTGGAGGTCATTTAGTCCAACCCCCTGCTCAGGAGGAAACCCTATACCATTTCAGACAAATGGCTGTCCAGTCTCTTCTTAAAAACTTCCAGTGTTGGAGCATTCAACACTTCTGGAGGCAAGTTGTTCCACTGGTTAATTGTTCTAACTATCAGGAAGTTTCTCCTTAGTTCTAGGTTGCTTCTCTCCTTGATTAGTTTCCATCCGTTGCTTCTTGTCCTGCCTTCAGGTGCCTTGGAAAATAGCTTGACTCCCTCTTCTTTGTGGCAGCCCCTGAGATATTGGAATACAATAATGCCTTGAACATGTCTAAAAAACAAACTGTTGTGTTCCTTGTATTCCCCCCCTTAATCCCCTATGCATATCCTGATCACCCATTAAGGGTGATTGCCCTTCACCATTGATCGCCCATTAAGGGTGATTGCCCTTCTCCATCTGCATGCAGTTTCATGCCCGTTGCTGGTTGGCTAACTAGCAACGGGGTCTCCGTTGCTGGTTGGCTAACTAGCAACGGGGT